>NW_009188943.1:0-21441 GCF_000690835.1 Fulmarus glacialis
AATCATAACTTATATAATAAATAGATAATAAATTATAATTTAATACTAACTTATTTTCACATTAAGTGTTTTTTATGCCAAGTTCAAGTACCTTTCAAAACAGCACAGAAGGATAGGTTGGCCAGCACTACTGAGGATGCTTTTTTACAGGCACAAATGTAGGTTCACAGCAGCAAGAGAAGAAACGAGCCCTATGTCCACAAGTAACTCAAAGGCGGACTTCTCAGTAACTTCTGATTCAGGAACTGTCAAGTGCATTCCCACACACTTTGTTAGTCCATAGTATAGAAAACTATCCAAACTGAAGCCCACAGTGTAAACAATTCCCCTTTTAACTTTCTAGCTTTAAACTAGTAATTCTCCATTTATACCTTTGGTAGTTTACTAGGTAAGGTGTCTTATTTTTACATTAACTTTCATGATTTTCCAATGTATACTGTAAAGCAGTTTGATTAACATTTTTGAGGGGGAAAATCTGAATTTGAAGAGTTATTGTTCTGGAAATCTTGGGGTTTCTTGGAGTAGCACAATATTTCTACATATATTTTGCTTCCTTTGCTGCAAGTAGGGACGAGGTTGCTGTGGCAACTGAGTTACAGGATGACTACAGAGCCATGTTTGCTGACACTATGCAGCAGGATTACCGTCCTCCTTGAAGGAAGGATGACATTATTACATTTCAGTAGTTTAAAAGAGGCTTCATTTTGACTCTGCAGTTGAGTCGTCATCTTGGTTGTATTTACGTCTTCTTAAAGGTCTGAAAAAGTCTCAGGAGGCAGCTGTCATCATAATATCCTGCCAATGGGGTCAATTAGATATTTGTTCCTGACTGTAAGTGGGACTGTAAAATTAAGGTAAATTACGTCCTATCCTAAGAGAAAGATTTGCTCTAAAGTACAGATCTGGTAAAACTGGCTTCATACTTTTTATTTTATTTTATTTTATTGTACTTCTGCAGGTCTCAGTTTAAAGGACAAAGTGGGGTCATGGGTTGGACACTCAGTAGCCTTACAAATACTATGGCATAAAGGAAATCATGTAGAAATTTCAGCAGCCTTACAAGTCTGCTACCTGGTGGGTCACCTGACAAATCAAAAATTAAACAGAGGTACACACACACAAGAAATCCCATTTAGCATTACCCAAGGATATTTCCACTTTATTCTTTAGGAAGGATTAGCAATTAAAACCATTCCTACAGACAAAACAGACCAAGAGAATCAAAGGGAAAATGATATATAGTTCAGTGTCTGCTCTTCTGAAAATTTCCATTCATAGGTCATGAGCATGAAAAAGTGCATCAGTTATCGCAGGTGGGAGACCTCCTGAGCTGCCTTTAGGCATGACCCAGGCTGGGCACTTACTAGCCTTCAGACATGGATGACGAACCAGAGATCTTGGCTCTTGGTACATCTTCAATACCCTATTACCTCAGCACCTTTTCAGTTACTGTGCATAAGGAAGATAAACAGGAAGAGTCTCACATAAGTTTTTGAAGAAAACATGGCTTTCCACTGGACTGATGACCTGCACCTCCTGGTGAAGTCAACATTTAGGAGCTGCAAGTTAGTCAGTTGGTATCCAGGCAGTTTGGTAATTGCCATCCACTAGTGAATTCCCCAAACAGAGCAAGTTTCAGGCTAATCTGACTGTTCAATCATATATGTGCTTGATAAAGCATAGAAAAATACAAGAACTAAACTTAAGAAAAAAAGATGGAAAATACCCTCCAATTTGGGATGATTGTTTAACTTTCTTGTGCTATATCAGGAAAGGAAGTTCACTTTTCTTTCTGTTTCCAGGTTTCTCTTTAACAGCTCTCAAAGTCCTTCCTTCATCATATTACCTTCATTTTATATATACTGCCCAACAACATATCACATATTAATATGAAGCTTCAAGGCAAAATCCTAACCTCTCTGAAGTTAATAAGTGTTTTATCACTCAGCTTCTTAGGGCCATAATTTAATTGCTGGAAAAGGTAAGACCAGTCTAGAGAATATGCAGGTGCCATCACTGTAACTAATGTACTCTCCAAGGTAAACAAAATCCTGAAAATAACTTACTATTAACACTATTAACCTAACATTCCTTTAGCTCAAAAAGGGCTTGTCTTCATTAAAATTGCATCCAAATATCACTTATCAAATTGGCAGATCTCATTAGTTAGATTTTGCCTTTAAAATCTAATCAGTATCTTAGTCCCAAATCATTTTTATGCTCCTTCCTCATTACAAAACATGCTATTTTCAACTTAATCAGTTTTACTACTTAGTTATATTTCATTAGACACACAAAATCTGTGAGAGTGGGGTAGTCTATTAAAGAAAATATTAAACCTGGATCTTGTTTTCTGAGAAATTAAGTTCTCGACAGGACTCCTAAGAGAAGAGACTGAAAGAAACATCATCCTAACAGAAATTTAGGAACTATATCTTGCAATATATTATTAGGCTTAAAATGCACTATGTTTAAAAGAACTCTCAAATTCATTGAAGTGGAATTACTGACAGTGTGTAATTAGTCACACCTATTTTTCCTGTGTGCAAACTTCCAAAATCAACAAGAGTAGCATTCAAACCTCAGGTATACATTCATATCAAAGGCTGATCATTTATCAATGCTACTGAGTTGGGGTGGGGGCGGGGGGAAGGGGCAAACCACAAACCCAACTTTCCAGATTTTTTGGAGGTGACAGACATGACAGACAGCAGTGAGCAAAATCCCACTCTTCTCATGCTTGTTTGAAGGTTATGAGGTTGCTGAGCCAAGTTGAAATTCCCCTGAAAACCCAATGAAACAAATTTTGTAGGACCTTGTAAAAGAGATATGTAACTGCATTACAAAGCAAATCTCTATTACCATGCTTTGGTATTACTCTGACTGTATGATACATACCAAAAACTGACCACAATACTTTTGTTTCACAGCAAAAAGGAATCAATTTATCTTTCGTTCAGTTTTAAGTCATGGTTCAGTTCAATTCACCTTGTATAAGAGAAATGAAAGCAAACCATGGAGATGATCAGTGCAAAACCTGAAACCTCACAATAATACTGTGGAGAAGACATTATTTAAATTCAAGTCAGTGTGAGCTAAGAGTGATACTAGGTCCATCAAGCTCAAGGCCAAGATTTTATAATAATAATAATGAGAGATGCCAAATTCTCAAGTTGCAACTTCTTAAACAGACTGATTTTCAAAAAGCACTAAGGGTTAGGTGAAAAAAATCGGGGTTGTACAAGTTACTTTCAGTTCATCACCCACAGATTGAAGCACTCTACATCAGTTCTTTTCTTTAAACCATGGCTTACATGTCCAGCTGTTTGAGCTGGACTGTCAGTAGCAGTGTTAGGAACACTGCCTTTGAACTGAACTTCAAAACTCAGGTCCTGACTTCTAATATGTTAAGGAGAAAATCATACACCATTAAACCTAAACTAGGACCAAGGCTGAGCCCTAATGCACCATCCATCCACACTGCAACTCCCTGGGTCCTCTTAGTCTCTGACCATTTCTCAAAGCTTTTTCTGAGCACTGGTGCAGCAGAAGCCAGACACTCAGAATCTGCAGTCAGAGCTTGTCCTAGGTGAGGATTAAAATGATGGGTGTCTTTAGTCCATTTGATAGTTTAAATGATCACTGAGTGCTAGCTTGGGTCAACTTGTTTGATTTTCCTCTGAAACAGACTACAAGCGTTCAAAATAGTCCCCATGCCACAGCTGAAGGTGGTGACAAAAGGCCGTGAGTACAGGAAACTACCCGAGGCTATTCTCATACAGCTACTGTCTCCAAAGCATACACTGCAGGACAAGAAATTTAGGAACCAAATTACCAGAAGTCAGGGTGTGTGGTACCAAAGTCTTCTCTCTGTTTAGCTGCCACAGCTACTTAACATCAGGCTTGTACTGTGTCAGTGTGCATTCGGTGAGCCCGCGCTGCTATTTTGAACACAACAGCAGCGGTCCAGGATATTTGCCCAGCCCAGGCCCAACCTAAACTGTAAAACAGTAATAGATCTGCAAGCTCATATCAACAAGATGCTAATGTCTCATCTTTGGCAACTGCCTTCTCCAACTAAATCTTTTATTTTCTAGGAAGTAATACATTGTCTTCAATATCACTGTACAGAAATCAGGAAAACACTAGCATTAAAATAACACTTCCAAAGGGTTTGTTTTTCATACAGATGAAAATGCACACAATATAATATTTAGATATGTAAGAGATACTGCTGATGTGTCTGCTGCTCAGAGAAAATTTACAGCGCAAATGTTGTATGAATCAGCATGATGGCTGCTGTCAGCTACAGGTATTATCTGAATATTACGCACCTACCACGTGCAAAATACTCCCACAATGATCTTAGGCAGGAGGCTGTGCCATACATCAAAATAATGTTATACCTACAGCAGCCCATGGGTACTAAAATATGCCCTTCTACTTCTTTTGTACACAATGAAAAATGACACACTTGTGGGTAAACTTACTCATTAATTCTGACAGATAATTCAGAATACATGCTTGATACCACAGCTTAAGTATCTGAAAGCTGTAGAAATAGAAATGTTCTAAATGTTAGTGAAAAAGAAAGAGAGAAAGGGAGAGGAAGAGAAATGACAATTATTTGAGCTACACAGAATTTTAGATGAGTAATAATTAACTTGGTGGTGAGTAGCTGAGATGAGTGATAGAAAAATCTCACAAGCTTTCTTGAGTAGCATCTAAAAATATCTGGGTCTGAAACAGAAGAGAAACTTTTTCAACAATTACTTCTGAGTTTTCGTTTTCCATCCTTTGTGGGAGAACAAACTTCTCTTATTTACTTTAATATCTAAAAAGCAAAAGAAACTCTGCACATTAACATGCAAGAATTGAGGACTAACTTGTACTTGTTCATGGCTCTGAGTAGATCAGCATTCATTAAGATGGGATAAAACTGAAGAAAGGAATTCCAAAAAGTTTTGTCTTAAAAAGACACAATTAATCCCAGAGCTGCCTTATATGGCTGAGATCATTCCTATCTCAGTACCTTCAAGCAACATGAATATTTCTCTCCATCTGTAGCTAAGGTCCTATGCATAGCACAGGGCACAGCTTAATTTCCTGAACAGGGTATAGCATACCTTTTGAATATCAACATATCAGCATGGCCCTTTGAATATCAACCAGCTGCAAGAGTAGCTTTGGCAGGACTGCCTCTTCATTCCTTACTCAGAATTAAAGGCAACCAAGTCAGAGGCTGAAAGGAGAAGGAAGAAGCCCCCATCCCACCATGCATGGGCAACATGGGTCACAGAAGAGACAACAGCAGCAGAAAAAAACCAGGAGATGAGTTTTAACTCGCATGTCAGAACCAGCTGTGATTTCACCAAGGGCTGCGGTCAGACAGAATCAAAGCATTTCTTAGAACAGCTATGTGTCAAGAGCTGAACCTGCTCCTCAGGAACCAAGTGGATTCCTCTCCTCCACTTTTCCTTTGCTGTATAAAAGCTATGTGTAATCCACCCTGTTCCATATTTTTTAAGCAGGACCAATTACATTGTTCATTCAAAGGTCAGGCCAACACATATGGCATGCAATTCAGAACAGTAAACATGAAAACATTTGTCATTAATTATTACAACCCCCAAGTAAAAAGTAAACATAAATAGTTACCTACAAAGAATATTTCATTTTCTATAAAAGAAGGTGGCAGTGGATGCTCACTAGCAACGAGTTGTAGCCGGTACAATAATTTGAAAATTTATATACACAGTTGGTGCTCCAGCCAGCAAATAATGTACGCAATTACTGCTACTGTTAATGTGCCTGCATGCCTAATTTCTGGAGCAGCACGCCAAGTGCTTTCCCCTTAAGGTGGCTTGAGCAACTGGTCTGTGTTTTAACAGAGAGAACCATATGCAATGAAAGCAGATCTTTCAGGAGACAAGCCACGCTTTCAACTTGTTCTTGCTGCCAGAGTAGTAATTGCAGTGAAATGGAAAAAAACAAGTACACACCTACTATAAACAGATGGCTAATAAAAATTTGGGGAGCTCTTTCAATACAGAAATTGAGTACTCTAAAAAGACACCTACACAACAAATGCTTGGACATGTTGTCTGCTTTTATAGACTACTTAAAGATGTGCCCTTTAGCTTAGCAGCTGAACTGTTTGTTCCTTTATTGCCGATTATATGTAGAAGTTTCAGAATACATGTATACCAAATATTTAATGTTTATATAATAGAGTGTATCAAATGTACTCATGCAATACAGGCAGTAGGTAGTAACTACTAATGTGACATACCCAAATACGGTAATGAATTTTTATGTTATAGACCACAGCTTTCCAGTCTACCATCTTTAGAAAAAGAGTAGTCTTGATGAAATTAGGAGGTTACAATATACAGTAAAAACACATTTTGGTCCACTGAGGTTTACTCATGCCTGCAAACATCTGCTCTTGTTTTGTACTTCCATTTGAAGACAAGAACAAATATTTCCATTTGCTCAAAATTGTTGACAGGTGAATCAGTGTTTCAACATTAAAGTAGGTCAGCCCACGTTGCATTATTCAGTGTAGCAACATGACACTTCTAAATGATAAAATATTGTCTAATACAAATTTGAAGTGATAGAAGCATATATCTGTTTTCTGCAGACGAAAAGCTACTTTAATTTGAAATCATCCCTCCTCCATCTGTAAGAAAAATGTGAAGTATTACAAATCAATTCTTTTTGCTTGTCTATCCTCTTCATCCCAGTCAACAGCTGGGCAAATACATGAAATAAGGACAAGCATGCTGCCTGGGAACAGACATGCAAGTGACAGCAGATTTAAAGGGACATCATCAGCTTCAAACACAGTCAAGTAAAAGCAAAGAGAAAAATAAAAGCTATTTCAGGTACTACAAACTTCCTGGAGTTTACCCTACCAATTTAGGGAGGCATAACCAAGCCATTTTCTGTTTCTTAGAATGTTTTCTCTCCCTAGTTTTTGTTTGAAAACTCATGCCCCTAAGGAAAACACAGTCTCAGTGTTCTACATTATCTGTACACAGAAATACTTGTCAGTGGGAAAAGTAAACAAAGCAAAGTTGGCACCTCTCACCTGCCTCATTTGCAATAATCTTATGTAGCACTTTTAGTAATAGGAAGCTGGATATTTTCAAGAAGTGTTTATCTCAGAAATACTTGCCCATGAAAACAATAAAGAGAAATCAAAATTGAATTTTTACCAAGAAATCAATAAGGTGACTTACACCAAAAAAACCCATTATATTCTCTTTTCAGAATATGTTATTCTGTCACAGACTGGTGACACCATATATCTACTATAGTTTCCTCCATGGAAAGAAAATAAATTTTTAAGATTGCAGACACAGACCTTGAGTACTTACTTAGCTCAAGTAGTAAGGCGTGCTTTTTTGGAATGAGAAGAGCCAAATTCTTTTTCAAGAAAAACTGAGCAAATTCCGTATTTAATTAAAATACAATGTTGTAATTTGCAAAAAAGAAAAAAAAAAAAAAAAGAACCCTCTAGTGTCCTACGTATAATCTAAGTAATTATTTATGAATTAGATCGTTGAACAAGGTATTTGTACATGGTCTCAAACATTAATTTATGGAGTAACCAGCCTGAAATGCCATTTTTTGGCGCTGCGGTGAATAGGCTTCGCAACTTTAAATATGTTCATTCACTTTTATATGCAAGCAATCTGGTTGTTCAGCAAAGACTACACATATGCTTAAAGCTAAATATACCTGAAAACATCCTTGCAGATTGAACAACAATCATAGTTGCAGCAGGTATGGTGGAAGAAAAACCCTACAACCTCTTAAAGCAATATTAGCAGAGGAAACTGATGTGGATTTACCCAAGAATGGAGAAAGAAAAGCAAAGTTTCTTATTATATTATACTACCTCCCCGCTAGCAGCATGTTCACGTGTGGTGGTTTTATTTGCCTCTGACCCTTAACAGATGTGACACAATTGATTCAGCCCTTCTCTGCCACACTTCATAAAACCTCCAAAATGACAAATGGATCAGAACTGACTGGAGGGAAGAGGGAGGGCTGAGCCTCTAAATGTAAAACAATGGTCATAGAATCCACACTTATGTAAATCGATTTCTCTAATTTAAAAAAAAAAAAAAAGTAGTGACTGATTACAATCAGTTACAACTTTTTCTATTTTTAGAATGTTTCAGGTTAACAAAAAACCCTGCAGAAACCCTTCAAAACATGTGCTTAAGATAAAACTCCAACAGCTCTGATCTAGTTACGTGTACACATAAGAGCTCCACTTTCTGTAGAAAAGGAAAAAAGAAAAAAGGCAGTGACTATTCTTGGCAGCATTAAAATTTTGGCCAAATGTGTGGGCGGGAGGCTTGGTTCTGGCTACTGACACTAGTTTTCCAACTCACAGAAATTAAGAGGAAGGAGGACTTTAGCTGAAGCAATAGTGAATAAAATCACTGATATTTTTTCTCTCAGTCTTTCCTCAAATCACAGATCTTATCTCTTCCAAATGCTCATTTACAGCACATGCCAAATAACCCAGAGCACAATATTACAGCATGTGTGCTCCCACATGCTGTTGACAACACACTGGTAAACACAATAGCCAGCTATTTTGATGGCATGAATTTCTATGGGTCTCTCTTCTTGAACATGAACTTTTGCATAAAGCTCAATAGTAAAGCTGGAGAATAAAGATCTCCTAAAATTTCAGGTATAGAAACCAAGCCTGTGCATCCTGTCTTTAAATTTTCTTCCAACCAACACTCCTATCAAATACTTGTCTACATTAAATCACCATGACATTTTAACTCTGATCACATTTAAGGTTAGCCACACTGAGATAATTTTTTTTAACTTTCTGATCAACCACATCTTAGATTTAACACATGAACAGGCTTCACTGTTGTATCTGTTCCAGTCACTGTATTTATCAAAGAGTTGCTCTTACTAATTTTTTTTAGCAGTCCCTTGTTTCTCTCTTTCCTTTAGGTCACTTATCACAGTAATTTAGAGACTCAAAATGTTGTATATGACCATCACATTGTCACACAGCACCAGAGGGCGAGCATTTAAAATGCCCCTGACAGCTCTCCCTTCCATCCAGGTGATTAACTACAGTGCAGAGACAGATTTCTTCAATATTTACAAATTGATATATATTATCATCAAAAAGCATGGATGAACAGGTTCAGAAGCAGTTTTTCCAAGCAGGAGTTGGCAGTGCCTGCACTGGAAAATAGTGATACCATTTCTTTGAGGTTTTTTGCTCACATTTTGCTAGTCTTCCCCCCCACACCTTTTCCTTCACTAATGACAGTGGAACGTATGGCATAGAACAATCACCTACTTGCTGAAAGAAAACTTATGATAAGCTGAAAGAAAACTTATGATAAGGTGACACATCAGTTACTAATTTTAATTCATTTTTCATTTGTTTTTATTGTGTCTTGATAACACCAAAAAAGATTGGTTTTCCTATTAAAGTGTGATTCTCCATAGAAAACTGACTAAACAGTGACACCATGGGGTGCCTTGCTTATTCATGCTAATTAATTTTCACCTAAAATTACATAGCATGTTAAGTATTTCAACTGCCACCCCTGCATAAACAATCAGAAAAAAAAAAAGTGCCTTTTTCCCCTGCCACATAACTAAACACTAAAGATTATTTAATAATTAAAATATAATTGTGATGCCAGTCAAACAACACAGCCCATTTGCTCTTCCACAGGTATACTGGACTGTCATGGGCAAGACCATAAACAAGAACCCGTAGTGGATCTGGATCCCAGGGTTTATCTAAGAACTAAAGAGATTAGAGCTGTTGCCCTGGGTTAGACAGATGAGAATCAAGAATACTCAGGGTGGTGCTGAGTAAGAAGCTACCCTGTTACAGCACCACGTGCTCAAATTGTAGTTTGTTTTAAGCAGAAGTGCTTTACCTTCCGTCAGCAATTATTCAAATGTTTTCATGATTGTGGCCCTTACTGCAGCCTCTCTGTGTTATCTGGTTGGCACAAAGGAGAATACTAAATTGGCTTCCAGGGCTATTTTCAGAGGGTGATGGGTTGCCAGACTAGCAGCTCCTATGCTACTCTGATTTAGGAGATACAGCTACGAGATTAGGAAACCATGTCTGGCCAGTTGCCAGTCACTGTGACAGACCAATACCTCTCAGGTTAGTGTTGCTCAATACGAATGACAGCTCTGAGCTCCTCTATTTGCAAACTGTTCTTCACGTAAGCTTTGTAATTGCTCTATTTTTCACTATTGTTATTGTTAGGAGATACCAACCCCTAAATAGGAACTTTTCTTTCAAGAGTTCAGCTTAATTCTCAGAGTTATAACCTTTGATCATGCCATTACTGTCCAGTTGCAAGGTTAAAGAGTTCAAGCACGGCTGAAACAAAGACTGAGAATCCTACTGTAGAAAATCACTCCCCAGGCTGAAAGCTGGCCCTGCTTCAGGCACACATGCAGCAAATCAGTACCCTCGAGACCAAGTTGCTATCAGCTTTGACACACTCAATTTCAAATTACCACTATTACAAATGGAATAGTCCCCTCCAGAAGGATTAAACAGAAGCATATATTGTATACAGCAGGCAATGACACCTTTATAACTTAATATTTTTGCTGAGGTATCAGTGGGTCCCTGTACTGAGCAATTCCATGCTCACATTCTTACATTTTCCACAGACATTGTATAAAAATTGTTCTATTGCTTTCTCCACCAATACTTCCCAAAATAGCAAAATAATGCTGAATGCAAATTAAGCTGAGGGAGCTGAAATGGATCTAACTTCACAGATAGGAAAGTTGTAAAGTGGTCATTAAAATGCTGGTGACAGACATGCAAACAGAGATGCAGTTGTTTTCCTGTATATTTTCTTTTCTTTTTTTTTTTTTAAGCACAAGTTGTTTGCATTCATTTTCACTTTCAGGGGAAAAAAAGAAATCAAGTTAGAAATGCAATTTTAAGAACAGACATGAAAAGATATTTCTAGAGATAGAGACAGAAGTACAGATTAAGTTCTATATTTTTAAAACAGTTTTGATAGCCACATTTATGTCCAACCCATTAATTTAAATGTCTGTTATAATTACAGCTTTGCCTGTAAGCTTGATGATGTCTCTGATAGAACTTATGAGTCCAGAACCAAATTAATATTTATTATTTTGATTTTAATCATATGGATGAATCCCAAATCAAGACTTAGGGCCACATTGTACTTGGCATTGTACAGACTAACATTACCTAAACGCTCTTACTAACACACATCTAAGCGTGCTTAAAACAATAAAATCAGTAAGAGATCAAGTCAAATATAAAGCAAAAGAAGACTGCACAGCAAACTTTTTTTTTCTTTTTTTTTTTTTTAGCATAGCCAACTGTTTCTCCCATTGTTGATCCGTATTTTTTCCATTTCAATGGAATTTTCAGTTCTCACTTGCTTAGGTGATAAAAATGAGGTGGTTTTTCACAGGCTCAACACACTTCAGACACACTTCAAGTGGTATGTCTTATCCAGTTCTCACTTTAACAAGCTGGACAACTTTCTTCAAACAACTTCAAGTTCAGTCAGTACCTAAAGCGCGCTCCACATGTCTGACCTTGCCCTGCTGAAGTAAATGGGAAGCTTGATACTGACTTTAGCAGACCTCAGATTTCATATGCTGTTCTAGAGGTCAGGAAAGCTAAAGCTGAATCTTGGATCACTAAAGTCAAATAAACTTGGGAAATGATCAGGTCCAGTTGAGCACTTCAAATCTGGACTCTGTCTCTAATGATAAGAAAAATTATCCCTGCTCTGACTACACATCAAGAAGTATGAATCCAAGCTTTGTTTGCAACTGAGCCATTTCAACTGCAGGAGCTAAGCTGTAAGAATAGTAAAACACATTCATAAATGCCATCAACGAACACACACAATGTGGAAAGAAACCACAACATTGATGCTACATAGTACCTTCCAGATTTCCATGCGTTTAAAATATACTCCCTTGTGGCTAGTTGCTTTGACAATCTCAACTTTTGAGAGCCAAATATGAGATATCTCAGATCAGCTCCTTGAAACCAGACACGTTCAGGAGGTCACAAGCTGGGTATCCCAAGAAGGGAGGCACTCAAAATATCTTTTAGAAATGTACATCATTGTGCTTTAGATGAGGAACAGAAAGAGAAATTATTATTGCAGAAAGTTGTGTTAACTCTTTCATAAATGAGGTTCATTCAAGTGGGCTGAAAAAAACATTATCTGCCCTAAGGAAATGAATTTAGCACACTGGTCGCGTTCTGTCCAGAAGAACCCACTTGTTTTGGGTGCACATCCCTAGATGCAATGCCCTGGGTTATTATTTGTTTTCTAAAACAACCCTTAACTGTGTTTTTCTGAAACCTGTGCCTCTTCAGATTTCTCAGGGTGACACCGTACTGTGAGAGACATGATGTCTGATTACATCAGTCAGACTGCATTAAGCTGTGTCAGTAATGACTGCCAATGTGACTGATGTAACTGGGTGTGACGCACCATCACACTGTTTCCTCGTCCGTGAAATATCAGATGGATTTGGGGGCAAGGAGAAGAGGAAAAAGAAAAATCACAAAATTTCATACCAATAGAAAATGAATTTAAAGAAACCTGTTCCTGTGCTCCCTTTCAAAATCAAAATTGATTGAAAAATCTTTTATTATGTTAGGGACTAAAATAACAGTAGTGAGGTATAGATATCTCTACAGTCAGCTGTGCAGATGTCTGTATTGTACCGAGCACACATTTTTAAAGAAAAAGTATGAAAACTTCAGGATGGAACCTAAAGAATTTTCCATGTAAGGAGGTACTATTGTACTGCTTATTCAAAAACCTGCATGGCCACCCCTTTGACACTTCTAGAAGAATGCTCTCTTCTTTAATAATTCTGTATATGTGAACACAGCGGGTAAAACAAAGCAGTCTAACACTTGAACACTTCTGGAAAAATTTCGTGGACTCTAAAGGCTTCTGGCTACTGTTTTATGATTAAGTATTTTAACATTATTAACATGCCAGTCACTAACAAATTTCTAAGAAGTCTTCCTGTGGCCATCTGATTCTTTTGGCACTGGCTCAGGACCGTCAAAGGTGTTTACTTCCCTTGGTGACTGACAGGGGATTACGATCTGAGTGTGCCCAGGCTGCAGAGCAGGGGCCAGGAAAGCCTGCAGTAATAGACCTTTAAAAGCCTCAGTCTTTCAGTACTAACGTAGGCTCACAGACGAGATTTAAGCTATCTTCGGCAATGCCAATATTACAGAAGCCAGCATATTACTTGCCATGGATGCATCCTCCCTAACCCTCAAAAAACTAGGCACTCATGAGAATCCAGAACAAATCAAAGCCTGGAAAGCAGCTAGAACGGTGAGAGTTTCATATGGTACACAGCAGAAAAAATCAGCCTCTCTCAAAGCAGATCACTTTCTAAAATCCCACATGAAACTAAGGCACAAAAATTATGAGTAGTAACAAGCACATAAGGGCCATTTATGCTTTTAACTTCCTACTATATCTTTTTTTTTTCCTGGCCACTTGGAGAATTCTCACAGCCAAATCCTCAGAAAAGCTAGCTGTATATGAGCTGCCACACTGCTATTTCCAATATAAAGCACACAACTTGAATTGGCAGAGTCACATCTTGAGCAACAAGATGAATCAGTGGCTCTTCACCTTCCATCTTTGCCTCTCTGCTGAAATTACATGAGGCATGTTAAAGTCCTTTGCACCACCAACACTAGAAACTGGAGTTACCAAACATTTTGTGTAGGCTGACACCCACCTGATCATAAGAATTAACTGGTGTCATACTTTTGTAGCAAAAGAAATCATACATAATCAAACGGCTATGCTAACTGCAACTTTACAGTACTGAGGGTTCAGAGGAAGAGAGTAGCCTTTTTGTAGGCGGCAGCTGACATAAGAACCCCAAGTATTACATGTTATTACATATTGATTACACATAGATCTAGCTTTGCCTTCTACTTTTTTTTTTTTTAAAGTAATAAGACCCAGCAAAGCACCTCTGGGTCTGATACTACACAGTGCATGGCAAACAGAGTGAAGTACTGCCAGGTAAATTAATTCCTATTAATTACATCCATTAGAAGAAAAAATGTAATTCTGGGGAAATATAGTCTTTTTTTTTTTCCAGTTGCCTCAACAGTTCAGAACATCATGACCTACCAAAACGATACAGCAGCCATGCAGCGGGATACAGGAAATATGCCTTGCAGGGGCTGGATGAAGACAAAGTCACACATGCAAGAAAGTCACACGTGCAGCAAACACACACACAGAGAAATGCATGACATGTTCAAAGCCAACATATTGATCCTTGGTAACCAATCCTACAGCATGCTCTCTGCCAAGTGCTCAATCCTGCATCAGTTTTAGCTAATGGCCCAAGCTGCAGGGGTAGACATGCCTGCCAGTAAACCCATAAGCTCATACAGCAGTGCAATTTGCAGGGAGGGGGAGATGATTGTTTGAGTTAAGCAGATCTTTGCCCTGTTTACAGCAAAACAGCTGACAAGATTTTTGCCCTATATACAACTGACTGCAGGTCTTTAAGCCATTTTTGTGGTTCAGTAGGAACTTGACGATATATAAGCAACAGATCAAAAAAAACTTTTGAGCTTGCTTGCTGCGGAAATAAAATAGACTGAAGTATGTTTTTATATATGCATAAAAATGAATCCTTTAAAAAATTCATTTATATTAAAACATTCATTTTTTAAAAAAAGTTTTCATATTTACACACATGGAAACATCTATTCCAGACTACACACATAACGGTATTTAAGTTCCTTGATCACTCTGAGCTTTCACCTCAAAGACTAGTATATGACAAGCAGAAGAAAAATAATTGGCCAGGTAATGTTTAGAGTCACAGAGGCACATCTGAAGGTCCATCCCTGTCCTTAAACTCCATTTCTAAATGCATCCAAGTGTTCTGATAAAAATCAGCCCTCAATGTGAAATAGGAGGTGAATGCATTTTTGCTTCATTTCAGCCTTATCTCCGAAGGTCATCTCTCCCCCCAACACATTTTGCTTACAACAGAAAAGAGACTATATTTTCCATGATGTTGCCTCAGTAAATTGCATGAGTCAAATTAATTTGTGTGTCCATTTTCCACAAAAAGTTTTCTGAAGCCTAGAGCTCTGTACAAAAGAGTGTGTATAAATTAATTGTCTTCAGAAGGAAATTATGTGAATATTGAAACTGGGAACTCTGTATGCAAACTTTAGCATTAAAGAGCTGAACAGAATGCAGAGCATAAGCCTACAGGTAGAAATATAATTTACTACAAATGGTTTTGTATCTCATGCAGAAAAGTTGCATTTGCCACTTCTCCGACTTACACTCTGCTGAATAGAAATGGAATTACCGGATATTGCTCGCTGGACTTGTGGTAGGGAAGAAATTAGTGATATTTCTAACTTTAATTGATCAAACTTCAATTCTAATTTCTAATTCAAATTCTGCTTTCCAATTTTACAAACAACCTTGGAGAAACAGAGTTTTTAAGCCTGTTTGAATATCTAGTTCCAGTGACACTCATCAAACACCATTTCTAGGACACAGCAATCCTTGCTGCTTTCGAGAGCTTTTTCCTGTCCAGAACAGTCACAAGGCTATAGAAAATAGTGCCACGTACCAACACATTAGACAGTGATAAGGTCATGAAGTCAAGAATTTATTGGCTACATCTTCTTATCCAGCGTCGTTCAGGAACCAGCCTATGTTAGCCATGTTTTCAAAATATTCTCCAGAATTTTAAAAGAAACAGCAAAGCTACAAAGGAGTGAAGAAAAGTCATCTCCTTCGGACAAATGCAATAGTCACGTTCTCTTCCAGGGCCCTCAGCAAACTCATAGGTTACTGTGGTATCCTTTGCTCAATCACTAATGAAAGTTTGAAACAAGTTCTTGAATAAGGAAACACCTTTCTCTTGGGAAACTAATCTGTAATCAAGACATGATGTATCTTCAAGGTAAGGCAGGGTGAAACTGAGTAAACGAATGGAGTTCTTTAGTCTCGTTCACCCTATGGCACCCTACTCCTTCACCCGGTTTCACGCAGAGGCTGCTATATCAAAGAGCACATACACACACTACCAAACATAAACCTACAGCAATTCCTGGAGCAACAGAAGGAAGACACAAGACTGTCATTCACAGTCTCCTTTCTGGTGATGCGTTAGCTGAGCCAGCCATGTTTTGTTCCAGGTACTCTCTGTTTCCAAACACTGAATTAGATTGCAAATACTTCCAACAGCAGTCAAGCAAGATATGCTGATGAGACATTTCTATGAGCATCCCTAATTTGCTACAGAACTAGAGTGTTCTTGACCACATGCAGAGCACAAAAGAAGCTATCAACCCTGTCCGGAGCACATGATGATCTAAAGAGAGCTTTCAACATGTTAAACAGTAGGCCAGAACTTACTCCCTAGAAAGGCACATACTAGAAAGTAAATTCCTTGCCACTAATGTGTATACTATAAATGAAATTGCGAAAAGCTAACCAGCCCAATGACACCTTGATACCCAACTACAAGCAATGAACACTGACATAGCTGAGATGTCTGCCTGGAAGCTATCTTCTAACCCAGATGACAACAACAGAAAAAAATACATTCAAGAGCTTGGCATCCGAGTCCTGCAGCTGTCAGAGCACAGAGTGGCCACAGGTGTTACTTCCAACCATGAAATCCACTAGGGAGGGGGAAGGCAAATGAGAGTACAAATGCTACCAGCAAAACAGGGAGTACAGGGCAGACAAAAGCCCTTCAACTGCCAACATAGCGGCGTAGATGTCTTCTGACTGTATTTACATTGTGACATGGAAATGGCAATCAAATTGGTAATCTTAACCTGTTGAGCATGTGCCTTTAATGCAGGCAAGGCAGCACCTACCAGAGAGTCTCAAAAATAAGAGCAGGGGGTGGGGTGTAAATATATATATATATCCAGAGCATTAAATGACTGAGGGGAGAACACACAGCAGTTTGCGTCTTTCCTCAGTGATTCTCAGTGACATGGAGATGTACCCATTTCTATCCATTTTTCCTCTTGCTCTGTTTAGGCCTTCTCCTTTCATCCCTGTGGTCAGCTGTCATTTCCCATTATATGAGCCATCCACGCAGGACGCTACTTTGCTGAGTGTCACTTCTACAACTGTACTCATGTCCTCTATAGTGCTATGTAAATAGCTACATGAAAACCAGCAATATAGAGGTGACTCTGTGAAACTGCCAAGGAACTAATGTCAACTTTCTGTGGTTACAGAATTAGGGTAATAGATCATTTGCAACATTCATAACAGAAGAAAGGTCACTCCCAGTGAACCTAAATAAAGTCATTCCCGCCCTTTTCCTTTCCTCCCTCCAAAATACACCTATGCATAAGGTGGAAAGTTTCGGAAGGAGAATACTGGGAAAGTCGTTACAATGGTGCAGTTCTGCAACACACAGAAATAAATCAGACAGACTTGCTATTGCAGCCAAAGGAAGACGCAGGTTTCAGCTACCCTCCGATAAGCTGCTTACTCACTCCAGGAACGGAATCCACCATTATCTCATCTCTATGCATATTTTAATTCCCCCCTTTTAAAAATAGAAATTAACATAAAAGAGCAGTAAAAGACAATATTCCTCATGAAAAATACCTTAATAGCAATAAAAAGCATTACTTCCATCTCATGGAATTTCAATTAAAAAAAATTCCTTGTTTTTCCCACAATATAATAAATATGGATTTTTAAAAAAAATTATCAAATACAAATGTTTTGATAGCTAGCTTCCCCCCCCCACCTTCCCATTTGTTCCCTTTATTTATAAATACATCTGTAATAATCAAGTATATACACAATACTAACAGACTTGGTTCCTTAATCCACACAAATTCTGAAAAATTAGCTAAATCCCTTCCTGTTATTTCCTATCCAGCTTAAACAAAACAAAACAAAACAAAAACAAACAAAAAAAAAGGGACACATTTGCCCCAAACAAAACAGCTGGACCTAAATTCTTCCATGTAGCCTTTTGAAAATGCAAGAAATCAGTTGCTGTGCAACCACAATGGTTAGATCATAAGCAGTCCTTTAGATATATGAAACAGGACATGGTTTAAGTGCCTTAGTTTTTAACTATAGCATGTTCAAACTATTAAGTGGATGATAGATCTACCTTACAAGTATAAAAGTAAAATATGGATTAATCTCAGGCAGAATTTTCTACAGCTACATAAAAGAAAAGAGACTAATTCCATTAACAGCCTTTACATTACAATTGGTCTGCAAGTCCATTTATTCCAAAGCTTTTCCATTTAGTAATCACACTTTGCAACTTAAAGTCTGGGAGCACGAGTACCTAGTACCTACTCAAACTGAAAATCTGATGCTGATGTTTAGCACGCAGTTATTATCTAGCTACTAGTTAGACGATTTACCAGGGTGATGCCTACCTTATGTGATGGTATGCACAGGGTCCACACTGCCATAGCTGCCAATAACACAGAAGTTCAAATACCAGCCCAAGAACCCACGGTTGTGAATTTCACTAGGCATTGAAAAGCTCTGTAGCAACTAATGATTAAAAATATTTTCATGGCACTGCTAGTAACTATGATTCTACACCTCTATCAGAAGACAGAGATGTCTGTAGCTTGGTAAGACATTTACAAACACTAAGTTTAAATACCAATGGAATTTACACATTCAACTCATTTAGGCATTTTGTTATCTAACCTTTCACCAATTTGCATCTAACTGTGCCTAAAATACCTTTATAATAAATCGACTTTATCAATTTGCATCAAACAAGCCCAGTTTCACTTTACAGACAAACTATTTTCATAGTACTGTGTTACACTTATTATTACATGGGCTTCTGAAAGTATGATGAACTGAGAGAGACTTGCAACATTAAAGAAAACAATTTACAACTTTCAAAACAGAAGGAAAAAAAAACCAAAGCCAGGTATTGTTGTTGGCTTTATTAATGTCCATCTTGGGATAACAGATTGGCTTTCATTAAAGCCACAAAGAAGTCTATTACTGCTGTCCTATCTTCATTCTCCTCCCCCCGCCCCGCAACCCCAAGTTCCCATTACGGGCTACAGCACCAGTTTCTCCAGATCTGATGCCGGACAATTAAATGGAGAGGCTATTAAAGAATTGTATCCAATCATCATCCCAACTCTCATTACAAGTTAGATATAACCTACAACTTGCAAAGCCTCCTATTTTCAATGACTCTGAACAATGGACTAAATGGGGTACCTTATCAACTTATATTGCCAACCTTTTCCAAAGCTATAATACATTCTGCCTTATCCAACATTTTTTCAGTGAGATAAACAGAGAGATCTGAACTACTCAGGCATCAGGCTCTGCAGAAGTCAGATGGGCAATTTAGAAAAATGGGGAATGCTGGAAAATGTCAAGGTAGGACTGTTCTAGGGAGGACATGACCCATAAACCTAAGCGTTTGGAAATCCTTGATACCATTATGCATGACCATCTAAAGATGTAAATGGTAAAATATGGAGGTCCCTTTACAACCTATTAAGTTCCATCTTAGTGCAATGAATATTTTTTCCAGAACAAACCATATGTATTTGAAAGTAACATCAGGTGTTTTTCTTCCCATCCCAGTGCCACATAATTGCATTGAAATGAACAAGCTTCTCAGCCTCACTGTGTTGGGACCTCAAGCTGGCAATTATCTTGAAATGATGCTGCCCCAGTGTTTCTTGAGAGTGCATCTACCAAAACACTCCAAAGGAAATATGGTATTTTGTCCTGGTTTTGGCTGGGATAGAGTTAAATTTCTTGGATTTAGTATGAGAAACCAGGACATATTTATATTCTGTTACCCCCCATCTCTGCCTTGTTTTTATCACAATGGGGAGGACTCTGTTGCCTATCTCTGTTAGAGGTCCCTAGGGCATCTGAGACAACTGCATGGGATCAGATATAAATGTTATCTTAGGAGTTAGTAGCTATACCCAGGAATGCAGGGTTAGGAAAACAAATATCAAATCACCATTATCTAAATAAATGCCCTGATAAAGTAGGGTTTCTTGCAGAAAATTCCTAATTTATGTGACCGACTTTTAATTGTATTTTAGATATTGTTATGTTCATGAATCATAACTAACTTAATGTGGATTTCTTGTAATACATGTTTTAAAATGTGGTGATTTTCTAGGAAACGTATTTCTGTTTCATAAAGCTAACTAGCTTAGATATAGCTCTGTTAATTCATTAATATGTAACTAAGGCTTCAGTGAAACATTACCATGTTAATTAAGTATTAAGTACTTCAAGGTGCCAAGTCCCTTCGATAGAACAGTGTTTCTCAAATTCCAAAAGAATAGCTTTGTCATGTCACTGTAACATTCATATGGGAAGCCTTTCACAAAGTAACCACAAATTATGTCTCAGGAAAGAAGGGATGCTGCCAGCAAGAAGTCAGATAATAGTTTATAAGGATAAAAGTAATAAAATTTGAACCCAATAATAAAAGTGGGAATTAAACTTAAAATAAAACTTGTTTGGAAACCTTATATTCTTGATCAGATAGGATTAATGTTTTTCCTCTTCAGTGTCTGGATTAAATAAACGCAAAACTCAATCAAACAGATCTCAGTCAAGCTAAGATTTGACAGGCCACTAAAATAGTACTTAAGCAGCCACCTGTCCTATCTGAAATATACTGAAGGGCTTCACATAAGCAAAATTCTCTACTCTAACAAGAAAAAATACAACAACATTAATGTTTTGATTTATAGGATACCTGACTGCTGCTATATGGCACCAGGTGATGGTGCACATTTCAAAAACACTGTTAAAAACATTATGCAATCAGTCTAGACACCGATGTTTAATTCTTCTCCCTCCATTTTTTTTCATGACAGGACTTATATATCATAAAATATGGGGTGAAATTCACAACTGAGGTTAATGCAGCTGTTTAGTTTTACACTTGCCTGACAGAAAGGAACATGTTTCAGATAAAGAATTATGAAAGGTGTAAATTGAATTGAATCGTAAAAACCTTTAGATACCATATTTTAAATACTCTATTATTTTAAAAAGCAGGAGCATTGTTGTAAGTTGTTGTACACGTGAGTAGTTCATACAACTTAAAGATTACAGTAAGTGAGAAACAGTCTCACCCCTTAAAGAAAAGTGGAATGATGAACTATTAGCTTTTATAAAATGTGCTCTGTTTGTTTTGAAACAGAATTAATAAAAACACTACACTTAAAAAAAAAAAAAAGATTATGAATGTACAATAGAGATAATTGTTTTCATTTGGGTAACCTTTGGTAATATCCAATCTAGTTAAGTGACACAGATGGGTTTTTTGTTCACTCATGTGTAGGGA
>NW_009188943.1:21472-31234 GCF_000690835.1 Fulmarus glacialis
CATTTATTTTAATGGATGCTGCACAAGCCAGCCACTCCTGAAGTTTATCTCTCCCTAAAAACTTTCTGTTGTATTTCCTGACAGAAAATAACCTTAAGTAACAAAGTTTAATTTCCTTGATGACCTGCACTCAGTTAAAATCTATGTTATTAGATAGGATGGATATTTCAATATAATACCAAAAAAAGTTATTAAGCCACTTTACATTGAAACTAACAGCAACTGCATAATTTTTCCATATAATGGAATTTGATTAAATACCAATTATAGTCAGATACTGAATTTACTCGAGTTGGATGGGAGCTTTGATGCTTCAATTCAGAAGATTAGGACAACACCTTGAATGCTATTTGAATCTTAAAGATAAAATTCTGTGTTCAGTTAAAAGGCCATTTACTGCTGTGCTCAAGATTTTTAGGAATCTGAAAATGTGCCCAGTGTTTTGAAGCTGTAGAGGAGCCTCTTCTCACTTCAAGCTTGGGTAGCTGTTTTAGATTTTGTGTATGCCTCCTGTATTTGCTGAAGATAAACAACTCTCTAGTCAGACTTTGTCTTTATGAGCCATGACTAAACACTATGCTCAGTTTCAATTTACCAGATGAAGGCCCTAAAAATTCATTTTTCAAATTAGTTTTTTCCTTGTTAGCATTTCCATTTGTATTCTGGTGTGAGTGAAATTCATCGACTAAAAGACTTCTAAACTATGTAAGCCCAGGTAATGAGGCACATAGTATGGGGGAAAAAAAAGATGAACTGTAGGCAAAAGCACATGTTAGCTACCATACAGTGTCCGGGAGAGCATTCAGGTGCTCTCTGTGTTCAAGGACCTACTGGGATGTAGCGAGACTTCAGCATGACACAGTACGGTCAGATTGCAAAAGCTATTCCACTCTATTGTCAGAAACTGAGACCACTGAAATTCTTAAAATGAAGACCAAAGGCTGCCGTAAGGTTTGCTAGATTACAGATTAACCGCCAGCTTCCAGCCTGCAAATCAAGAACATTTCACTAGGTGAAATCCAATTGTATCACGGCTGGTCTAATTGCTAACTCTCGATGCATGTAGGATTCATCACAAAACTTGCAATTAACTAAAGCTGCGTCCACAATTGCTCTTTTTTGTTTGTTTGTTTGTTTGGCATCCACTATAAATGACATAATATTTAGTTTGGAACAACCCAAATCTGTGATGTTTCATTTTTTCTTCACACAGGACAAGGGAAAAAATATTTACATTTGATACGAAATGTTCCACTTGATCAAATGTAAAATATAACGACAGCTTTGAATGTAGTCATCTGGATGAAGGAAACTGTCATACACAATATCATAGAAGTATATTATTTCTGACAATTTCTCCTCTCTAAACGTCTGCTAAACGTTTAACAATGTGACAAGCATTTTATTTGCTATATCCAGAAAATGTTTCCAAGTACCCCCTTGGCTTCTCTGAAGAGAAGCCTTGAAAGAGCTCATAAGCCCCAGACTATCTGCATTCACCTCAGGCATGGGAGATTATCAGGAAACCTATAGCTATTCACTACCCCCACAGACATTGCAGGCATCAGAGTCATGACTTGGGCTATGGAATGATTTTGAAGTTACTGAAGGCAAAAAAAGGTTCTATTTTGTATCTGCTTTTTCCAAACTATAGAACCTTCTCCACGTTAATCAATATCTCAAATTCACCATGTTTTAATGAACCCATAATACACTGTGAGTATACTGACACACAACGTCCAAGCTCTTTTAAATAATTACTAACTTCATGCATGTCAAAATCGCTTCACATGCAATGCGAAAGGCAGTTAGTTACTTTTGAGGTGAGACTCAGTAAGAAAACTGCATAGGAAAACTAGTAAAAAAAAAAAAAAAAAAATCTTTCCAGTCATGGGAAAGTTCTTGTAAAGTTTTTTTGGCCAAATCCAAAAGCATTACACCTGTACCTTTCCCTTATGATCTCTCCTGAACCCCATACTCCTTTCCCTCTCAAGTACTCTGCTGCCTCTACTCTCCCATTCTCTGTCTTTGCTCCCAAGTCTCTGCCCTTTATTACCTCTTGATCCTTACTCAATTTCTTATTTCTCACCAGCTATCATCTCTACAGAAATCTTTCCTTCAGCAGATGAGCTTTCCAATATGTAGCTCTATAAGCTGTGTTTCTCTAGCACCTCCTCGGGGAAAACCTGCCTACATCTTTAAATACAGAGAAACTGAAATTTTTATGTAACCTGCAATAGGGATTATTATAATACTATGCCTGCTTTTTACTTCTTATAAAATAGTTCCACCAAAGCAAACCCAGACAAGAGAAATTAAGTAAGATTTTCCTATAAAATAGAGCTTGAAAATGCAAGAAGTATCCTTGTATGAATCAACCAGGACAGTGGTTTTGCTCAGCTCACAGATTCCCATGCTCCCACAAAGACTCCCACAAGTTTCCATTTAGCATTCACCACAGGCACAAAGGACAGAGTGTACTGGACTACTTGCAGGACCAGAGCCAAACTCCATTATAAGTGACTAGAATTTTGCAACACAGAAAACACCTGCACGAAGATCTGAAATCCCCAGGACCTAGACAATTAACACATACGATTAATATTAACTTAGGCATTTGTACATCTTCTGAAGTAGTATTTGTTTCTTTTTATACTGAATTTCAAGGAGAGGCTTAATATTTGATCGTTTACCCATAGAGGATCCTCTAAGTATAGTATTTCCTATGTGCAGATTTGTTTACCATGAGGAACTCATTTATTTCAGGGCAGAATTGTTGATAGCTTCCAAAAACAAATAGAATTTCTGACTTAATAAAGAGATTATGTATCTATCGGATTTATGAGGCTATAGAAAATATTAAACCCATGAGAACATAACTTCCAGTGGTACATAAGTGTTATTTCCAACTGCTAAGTTAATGTCTTATGTTATCATTATGCAACTTTTTCAATCCCATTGGAGAATTTCATCTATTCTCACTTCTTGAATAAATAGCCTGAAACAATGTACTCCCAAACTGTTCTGGCTGAAAATCTTATGACGCCCTGTTGAGAATCATAGTTACATTATTATTTCTTGCAAATACAAATATGCGCTTCCCAAAACATCCAAGGATTCCACATTACTGAACAGTTATTTCTTATTCATCTTTCAGCTATCTTATTAAACCTTTAAGAAGTTATTTTCAAAAGATAGACAACTGAAAATGAAGTATTACCAGCCATCTTATTGTTAAGCTTAAACTTTATGAAGAGCACAGAGATGATTATTTGGTCGTTACTTAGAATGTGACTGACAGTTTTTCAGTATTTGTGTCATGTGATAGTGAATGAAGGCAATGAGGATTTCCACATATAGGAGATGCCCTCTTACGGTAGTGCCACTGGTCATGTTACTAACACTTTACCTTACTGCACCAGGAAATGCTTCATTTTGGAAAGACGCACACAGTTAAAAAGAAAAAAAAATAAATAAATTAAAACCAACTAATACTCTGACTCAGTTTGGAGAGAGACCTTCAGTCAGCAGGAGAGTTTTCTTTCTTTTAACTGCTGACAGCATTTCTGCCCCCCAGAATAGATGCTTACAGATTAGCGGAAAGTTACACTTCCTTAAAAATGGATCATTCTTTCTGCTGGACCCTTCGAAATTTGAGGGCTTGTGTGACTATAACACCCAGCTTGAATCTAGCCTCAACACCAGTGAATCCATGCCTGGGAATCTCGGTATCTCAAGTACTGAACCCAAGCGCCACAGGCTGAGAAGCTATCATTGCAAGGGAACCGAAAGTAAACATCTGTAGTAATAGCATATCAACAGCATTAAATGAAGGTTTCGGTGCAAAAATCTTAGCCTGAATGTCCAGCAACGCAAAGTAATTTTGCTACCCAAGCTTATGCACCGAAGCATTTTTTGAGGAAAGAGTCAAGGTCCTAATCAGAACAGATCATCAATATTATTGGATCACAGAATAATCTTGGTCAGAGATGACTTCAGGAGGACTTCTAGTTCAAGTCCCTGTTCAGAGCAGCATCATTGAGATAAGTGTTCAGGGCTTGTCCAGTCAAATTATGAGTATCTCCAAGGATGGAAATGCTACAAAAAGCTCGAGGTAGTTTGCTTTGTTTGACCACCCTCATGGTTTTCCCATCTAACTAGAATTTCCCGTGTTCTATCTTGTGTCCATACCCTCTCATCCTTTCACTGTTCACCTCTGAGGATAGTATGGCTGTCTTCTCACACCTTCCTATTAGGTTGCTGCAGATGTCAGCAAGATCTCCCCTTTACCTTCTCTCTTCCAGGCTGAACAGACCCAGTTCCCTCAGACTCTCATATACCATGTGCTCCAGTCTCCCACAGTCTTGGTGGTCCAACATTGGGCTCACTCCAGGATGCCAACATCTCTCTTCTACTCAGGGGCCCCAAACTGGGCACTCCCATCTGATTTGAGATCACTCAATACGTCATCTTAAAGTGCCAGACAGAGGGGAAGAATCACTACTCTCAGCCTGCTAGCTACACTCTTGCTATACAGTCTGGGCTAATACAGCCATGGCTATGGCTAGCATTCTTTGCTGCAAGGGCACATTGCAGCAAATACATATGTATGATACATATACATATGTTCATCGGACTCTCAGGTCTTCTGCAAATGTATTCTCTACTCTACTCAGTCACAAGTCTGTATTGCTGCATGTGGTTTTCTCATCCTAGACAGAGGTTCTGAAGCAAGTGCTCTGAAACAGATCACAGCACCAAAAGCACCATCACCACCCAATTGGTGTCCTTACTTTTCCTCTTACCAAGCATACATTTACACTGGCTTCAGTCATGGAGAACACTGAAACAACTAGAGTGAACAAAAGGACACAGAGAAAAGATTTAGCAAGAGATAAATAATGAATCAGAATCATTTGCACAGGTGTTAGCTTGGCATTAACTCTTTTGTGGTTTATATTGTGAGATTTTTAACTTAGACATGCTTTGTTTGTAGCTTTGTATTGCATCCATCAAGACCATGCTGTCATTTCCCCTATAGACTTTAGCTATTTTTATGGTATAAATAAATTGAAGATAAATACTGAATGTAATAGGTCCTTGTTTGAGAAAGTTTTCTGCTGTTTTGGCATTCAGTCACTCCTGTTAAAGGCATATACTGTGTTTCCTCTCCTAGCAAACTTCCCACATTGGGCAACACTGAAAGACATGCACAGAGCACCACTTGTTAGTCCAGCTCTAACAAAAAGCTAATTTGGTGCATTAACCTGTGGAGTAATAAAATGTCTATTGTATATGTGGCAAATGAATTTTTAGCACTCTTAAGTCAATGGGATTTTGAAGCTGACTTCTGATGAAGTAAAATTTTCATCCAGTACCTTATCTACCATCACTTATTGAGAAAGCTGTCTGCAGTTCTGTATCATCTCCCTGCTAGAAAACTGTATGCTCAGTTCCAGTTGTGATGGAGATTACAAACTACCAAGAAAATTTTAATTGAAACTAACTTTTTTTCATGTGATTGCTGAACTAAATGTCTGTTGAAGATCAAATACATTGAAAGAATTGTCTTCCTGATAAAAACATCATGATTATATCTAGAATATTCATGTTATAATGCAAGAGCAGTTTAATCTCTGTAAAAATGTGCCCTTGTCAATCTGTTGTCCATGAAGACTTTTGTGCATCTTAGACAAGAAAAATTTCCACTGAGAAAAGAGAATGCATTAGCTTCTCACTAGAAAAACTTTCCTACTATTTCAGCTTTCTACATGTTCATTTAAAGGCAAATACTTTATTTTCTTCTGGTAAACTTCCCACACTATGCAGCATTTTACAAAAGATGGACAGGGCACCACTCAGTTCAAATTAGACAGAAAACTAATACAGTGGATCCTTCCTTTAACCTTGTTTTTTAAATTGCACTATATTAGAACTTTAAATGGCGTCTATAATGTTGAGAAAACAGCATTTCCAAATGACAGTTTATTTAGATAAAGATGCAGACATAGATTAAACAGGTAACAGGCAAACAAAAAATATGATAGTAGAAAATTGGGTTCTAACTACTTTATCATTATCTGAATCAATGTTTAGCACAAGATGCTATGAAGCACACAAAAGTAAACTGCCAGTAAAAAACATTTTTTCTCTCTTATGTACAAGTGAAAGCCAGCAATATCCATTAATAAGTTCAAAGAATATGACACAACACTATTCATATAAATATTAAAAAAATTGCATCATTGGTCCATCTACCACTGACAGTGAGCATCATTTCTTTTTCACAGCAGTAAGCGAATCCTAAAATACAAAATCATGCCTACTTAATTTGAACCACCTTGTAACATTTATTATAATATTTTTAAAAGTGGTACCGACTTTTTTTTTAAAGGTCTCACTACGTAATAAGCATTAACCGAAGTTCCTTATTTTTGTTAAGCACTTCTCTTCCCCTCTACAATCCCATTTTCCTTTTTCCACCCATGAAATTCATCTAAAGGAAAAAGAATTTTGACCATGTAACTAATGAATACGAGAGCACTCTGGCACATGACCACTCAAGCACACATGGATGCAAACACACAGTAGCCACCTATTCCAGTGTAGGATCACCCTGCTTAAGATGACTTGCAAAGCTTAGCAACAAAAATGATCATCCTAAATTTCTGGTGAAAAATACAGTTCTGAAAGAAGTTACATTTTTAAGACAGAAATAAAAAAATCAAAGTCAAAAACAGATTTCACCCAGAGAATTTATGCTTAATTTGAGTTAAAGGTTTGGCTTAGAAAGCTGCATCCATATACTTTTCTTATAAGCTTCAAATAGCTTGTAAGGGAAAACCCTTATACGGGTTTCACTGAGAAAGGACAACAAGTAATAGTGTAAAGGTGTAGGAACACATTCGCTGTGGCAAAACAGAATCTAAAACATTTTTGAATTCTTGCAGAAGACGTGACGGGGCGGGGGGGGGAGGCGTTTCCCTGAAAAAATGTGTTTTTGAAAAAAGAATTGTGCTAAGTAAAACTTCTCAACTGGACACATTAAGATCCTTCATACTAAATCAATCATACTAAATGAGTTGGTATTTGCAGGTTCCTGGTTCCCAAAATAACAACTTAGAGGAGATTTAAATCAAGGAATATATGTAATTCCAGAATAAGTGCAAGAAATTGTACATTTCACTTCATGTTGTAAAATCAAACTCAAATCTCATGGATCTAATTCAGTTTTCATCACAATTAATGTTGAGGGCAGAAATTCAGGAAAATTTGGGGGTTTAACTCATTTCTACTGTAAAAAAACAAAACAAAAACAAAAAAAAACCCTGCACCATTTCCTGTAAACTGTTTTAAACTAAATGTTGAAAATGAGATCATTGAACAACCACAGTTGGGAAGGAAAAGTATAGAAGTTTTTCCATAAAATCATTTTTCACCTGAGTAATAAATCTTAGGTAAACTAATTAAATAACTATAAGCAGATATATAATCAAAATGTCTAAGCCTTGATCGGTCTTTAAAATATTGTGATACAGATTTTCTACAACCTGGTCATCTGTGAAGTATGGCAATTGCTTGAGAGAAGGAGAGACCTGAACAATGATTACTTGAAATAAGCACAATAAGTATTGAAGGGTTTTGAAATGAAGTGAAGATGTGGAAGATTTCTGCTTCTCCTGGTCCCTTCCACCTCATACACACAAACTGCTGGGCAGAAAATACTTCAGAAACACTTGTTTTCTACTGTATGATGTTTAATCCAAATAGATTTTTAACAACGTTCTTAAATTCAACACCTGCAAACTTTTTAAGCTGTTGTTTGGATAAAAGACTTAGTTTAAAACACCACTGACATTGGAATTATCATGTAATTCCTATCAGTATAAATGGCAAACAATCAAACTCTACAGCTTATAAAACTGCAACAGCCATATACTCCTAATATTAAAGCATCGAGTAATTTACATTACAGAACATCTTTTCCTAAAACGTTTTCTATGTCTGGAAAATGCTGAATATTATATGTATTAATATCCTCAAAATATTTCAGAGTTTTAAGGAGACATCTTATTTAAAATTTCCATTTTCAATTTTAAATTTTGAATATTTTCTTTCAACTTTTCATATGTAAATCACCAGTTCTATCTATGGTTTATTGCTTTGGGAAAGAGAAAGGCAGAATCCATGAAGCATACACTGGAAAGTTGGTTTGGGGGTTTGTGTCATATATTTCTTTAACTACATATTGGTAAACCAGCAACAATAGTCTGAATATACAGGAGCAATGCAAAATTAATTTTAAGCATCTATACAGCGAAGAGAGTTCTAAAAACTTACACCTACTTAGCCTAGCATAAAAGTAAAAAACGACTATGACAATCTGGGCTAGTACAATACCTTATAGAAGTCAGACTGACACAGAAGACTCAGCAGCTCAGCTCCAAGTCTTCTGAAGCCGAGAGGATCCAAGAAGAGGTTAGTCATCTTCCTAGTTATAATCATGGGCTCTCAGGTGCATACTCCCAAGCTTTTATCTGAGCCCTTCTCTTAATTTGCAGTTCAGATATCACTGACTATGCCACCCAGTGTGAGACTTTGAGACATGCATGTGATTTCTAACAGCTCAGGCAAGTTTCCATATGGTGATGCAGCAATTCAGAAAGTCCTCTACTCCACAGGGATCCTTGGAAAACTCAGCAAAGTAAATGGTTCCACCTTGTTCTGCAATGTTTTAAGTTTTTTATTTGGTTTTCTGGGTTTAGATTGTATTTATTGATTTATTTTTGTGATAATGCTCTGCTGCAAGTAACATCTTCCTGGGCTGTTCAGGCATTTGGACAGAACTGAGGAACCTTTCTTAAATTAGCAGATGCACTTAATTCAGGATGGGGTGAGAAAGGCATTATCTCATTCAGTCAGAATGAGATTTCATGTTTGGAAACGAAAGTTAGATGAACATTAGAAAAGAATAATTTTTAATACAGAAAAACTTAAAAAGAGATCCAGAAATTCCTCATTAAAGATAATTAAGAAAGATACTTTAAGATTGAGACAGAAATAACTTGATAAAGCTCACTAGTCTGTAGTTTGCAAAGAATCGCCCTAGAGGATTTTAGCAATCTCTATGTTTATTTAAAAAAAACCAAACAAAACCACAAACAAACAAAACAAACAAAAAAAACCCAAACCAAACCACAAACAAAACCACAAACAAACAAAACAAAACCAAACCAAACCAAAACAAAAAACAGTCAACAAATATGGGCAAACCCTGATGAGGTCCACCCCAGAGGTGGTAACTGTTGCAACAGTTTATTGTGAAATAGAAACCACAACACGTTTCGATTAAGTACAATGCCCAGTCCTGCTACCACTGAAGTAAAGGGGATTTAGGTCACTCTTTTCAATGAAAACAACTTTTGTCCACTTATACAGTCAATCTCAGCAATACTAACAACAAGTGTTGGATTCCTCTTCTAGCAACTGGTAAGAAAAAATACAAAATCAGACACATTCTGCCTTCCTGTTGTTTTTTTTTTTTTCCCAAAAAAAAAATTATTCAAGAGATGGGGGGGGTTGTTGGTTTTTTGGTTGTGTTTTTTTGTTGGTTTGGTTTGGGTTTTTTGAATTTTTGTTTGTGGTCATTTTTTTTGTTTTTGTTTGGGTTTGGGTGTTTTGTTGTTGTTGTTGTGTTTTTGTTTTCGTTTTCTACATTCCTTGGAACAAAGTGCCATTATTTATAACCTGCAAACTTCATTC
>NW_009188943.1:31253-53032 GCF_000690835.1 Fulmarus glacialis
TAGTCATTATTTTTTAGTTACACCATGAAAAGCTTCCATTGCAGATGACTTTCAGGAATACAGTAATTTCCTTCTCTGAAGCTAACAAGGTTACATGCCACTGTTACTGCAAGATGATATAAATCATAATAGTCCTCATCTTTTTCAAATTGTTTCATATTCAAAAGTTTCCTAATAATTCCTCCCAGCCCTGGAAAAAATTACTGCTAGGAAACAGATTTTCTATGACAGTTTTTTTTCACCTATGTCCATATGCCTGATTCCATTTTGAAGATACCTAATTATATTTATAAATTAACTTTGCGTTTTAGCTAATTGATTGTATTCTGCATGCAAGCAATGCAGTTTATGAACTGTTTACATTTTAAATCTGTTGCCCATCTATGTTTTAAAAGAAGGCATAAAATTTCTTTTCTGTTAGAGTCCTGAGGGGGTCTTGACATTTGCTTTGTAATCTATCTGTACACTAAGTAAACATATGCATCATCTTTAAGCCTTTTACATCATTTCAGCATTGTGCAAAGATGCTGTCTTTTAAGCAGTAGCCACATATTCTACCACCTTCAGTTTTGATTTATACTGTTATTTTCTACTTTAAAAGATTCTGAGCTTGTAAACACAGTACCAAACTCTGAGATATTATGCTGGTGCAAACAAACGTTCAACTGAAAGGATCAAGTTTAAAATGCTCTCTGATTTGATGGAGAATTGACAGAGATCGAAATAAATTGGGGAAAAAAAAGGAGTTTGCACTAGGCTGCAAAAAAGAGATAACTCCATGGGGAAGGGAGGAGGGCACGTGGAAACAGAACAGGTGAATGAGAGAAGCTTAAGAAAAAAACAAAACAAAACAGAAATTCACAGAACTTGGTCTGCTAAAGGTCAAGTCAATGAGAAACAGTCTGACTCCGGGCCCATACTTAGTATGTAACTTTTACAGACAACTCAGAAACCAACTTTCTTTAGAATAAACAGATGTCACCCTAAATTTAATGCATTCACTTCTGCTCATAAAACTGAAAAACATAAAAATACCTGAAAAATATGCCAGGAAACAGAGGACTGAGCACAAACTCAATAAAAACTTTCAGGAAGGCGCACCAGTGCAGTCATCAGTAAGCTGTCCAGTTACAACCATGCAGCTGACTACTGTCCCAGTGGTTTTTATACAAAACACGTTGCTTATCAGTAGAAAACATTAGAACAATACTGCATTCATTGATCCCTACTTGGCAGCACGGGGTCAGAGACTCAAATATTTTGTGTTATGAACTGATTACAGAACTTGTGCTTTTAATTTTTTGGCATTAAAATTTCATAAGAACTTTAATGTTGACTTACTGCACATTTACAATAGCCACACTGATCCAATTGACCATGATGACTCTAAAAGCCTTTTAACAGACTATAGGGACTATAAACTAGCCTTGACAAAGGAGCCTTTAGAGACTTTCCAATGTAGTAATGTATGCTTTAATAGGGTTTGTTGTTAATTCTTTACGACAGTCTCAAATTCCATCAGGTGTTTCTTTTTGCTAACCCTTGCTAAACTTCAGAGTTAGTAAAAAGCTGTGTGAACAGAGTAAGGTGTGGTCTTTTGCGGTCAGCTTTGAAACTTCTCATAGTCGCTTTAGCTCATATCACCTCAGTTTCAGTTGAATTTCCAGCTGTATATCTTTCAGCACATACAATAACAAGCCAGAAAACAACAAAATGCTCTATTCACACTCCTCAGTAACTATGCTGAACTATAATTTTTTTTTTCCCAATTTTTGCCTCTATCCATAAGCAACCAATTCATGAGCTGCTTCTGATTTTCTTGAGTGTATTCATCTCATTTTTCTTCACAGCTAATAACTTAATTGTAAGAAATTTTTAGTTTAACTACTCAAAATTCATAGTAAGAGAGTTCATTCTAACTGGAGATTCAGCTCACATGGTATTATTTCTCCTCCCAAGCTGGATTAATGTAATTCTTGAATCCAATGTGCAACTACCTACACAGGTGATTTCAACTTTTTTAATATTTGCCTAAAATTTGCTACAGTTTATTTTTCTTTAACTTTTATACTTGCTTTCCACACACATGGTCTTGTGTAGAGCAAAAAGTCTTTCTTTTTTTCTTATTTTACAATGTAAACAATATACACAGATTAAAACTAGTGGTAATAATAAAAATCTTAACTAATTTCTGTAATTTGCACTTTGACAAAAAGATTTCTTAAAAAGATTTCAAAACCAAGTATGATACGTTTCAGATTTTGTTATTAATATGTATGGAGTAGTCTAGGCAATCCTCAAGGAAACTAAAAGGGAGGACTGAAAAAAGGCAAATGTATTTTAAAACACCCTTAATACTTAATACCCAATTACCTAACAAGGAGGCTGACACATTAATCGAAACAGCTCAAAACCGCTCCGTCTAAATGCATGATCTAATAAAAAATGGACAGTCCACCACTTCATTCAGGACATATAGGCTTCATCATAATTCATTACATGATCCTTGAATTCCCCAGTCCATTTCAGTCAGTTTATGTCACCTTCATCAGTCTGTTTACATGAACCCTGCCCATGGTAAACTACTGTCAGAGAACGGGTTTCACCCAGATAATTCATACCACATTAATGAATGCAAAATGCTATCTCAGCAAAACCTTTCTTTGGCATGAAAAATAATGGAACAGAAACAAAGAGCACCCTTCTTCGTGTTTCCTACCACCCAACAGACCATCACAATTCACACAGAATTCCCACAGGTAGATATTATAAACATAATACAGTAATATTATAAGAATATAGTATAAGAAATCAGCCACTGTACTTTAGCTTTCAGAAAAAAAATAAAGTAACTTAGTTTTCTCTTAAGTTGACAAAGAGGATACCTCTCCCCCCAAATCACAATCATTCTCTTCATCCATAACTTTTTTTCTTTTAAAAAAGGTATTTTTCATTAACTATCCCACAGTGTAAGAAACATACTAGCAACATTACAAGTAGAAAATTTGTTTGTAAAAGGGATTGGGAAAGGCAACTCAAAGACAAGTAGAAAGGTGAAGAGTTGAAATATCTGCTGGAGTCTTGTTTGTTTAGATTAGCAACTGATTACCACTTGCCCACATCATTTGCAATCAACAGTATTTATATTTAACCTTGGCATTTCCTTCTGAGCTATCAATCAAAACATTTCTTTCTGGTTTTCATGTTAGTGCCCAATTCTAATCTCCAATATGTGCACTTAGTCCCTAATTCAACAACACTTAAACACGTATTATTAAAAGCAAGAAATAGTGAAATAAATTAGTGAGTATGGGTGAACTTATGTTCCTGACAAAAAGCTGATTCTTTCCTTTAGGTTTTAACTGAATTGATGCTTTATTAAGGTCAAAATTGCTCCAAACATCTGAAAATTTACTTTTCCAGTAAGGACTAATATTGAAAGACTATTAATCTGTATATAGCAGTATATTATCAAACAAAGTCCCAGTTCTTTCGTTTCCTTAAAATATTTTTTTAACTCATGAAGCTTGAGCTGTAGATCCATCAGCTCTTCATGCCAAGTTAAAAATGGTCCACCTTTATGACCATCCTTTAAAAGTGAAAACAGCTAATAGATATTATTAGTTTCTATTTACTATAAAGATTTAACATACACACTCAACACTTGATTAATTTCTACTTTCCAGAAGATTTCTGGGGTTTTGGTTGTCTGGTTTGTTTTTTAAATTCTCCTAGTCTATTTCTGTAAGTACTCACAACTGTGGTCCAAATACGAGCATACCAGAACCTACTGTTCTCAAAGATGGCAAAAACTGCTAGTGTGTTTCCCAAATACAAGACATTCCACTTTTCGGGAGAGCCGCAGTAGTAGCTGTAATAGAAAAGAACCGATGCAGCATGGGGTAGACAGAAAGTCTTTTTTAATGTTTACAACTTTGGGGCCTGTTCTTGCATTCTTGCACCATCAAGCCTCCATGAGGTACTATAATGTCAAGAATGCTCTAGATGAGGAAGATAACTAAGTCAACATTCTCTCTCTATTTAAGAAAACTAGATTTCAGTTCGTCATATTTGGCTACTAAGAACGCCTGAGCACAAACTATCTTGGTCTTTGGCTTACTCACAGATGTTCATTGAGAATATTATATTCAAAACTCAAGCTGTTCATTGTACATCAGGCACGTGGCATGGTTCTGCACCATACGTACTATGGAAAACTCACGATGGCAAGGTTTCCATATAAAACCTCCTCATTATAAATTCACTCTTTCGACCTTTAAATCTGTATATTTACAGAAAATATGGAGCTTTAGTGAATATTGAGTCTAAGTGATACAAAGACAGCTACACAATGTGGATTCTTTTGCATATTTACTTCATGTCTCTGGGTACACAGGTATACCACCTTTGACCAGTTCTTCCAAGTGAGTTAAAACATGCAAAGAAAATTCCTTCTGGTATTGTCAGAATTGTCCTAGAGCTCCTAATTTGTGTGATATTCAGCTCCTGATAATGCACTGAAATATTCTTTTTAAAACAAGTATACAGAACTTTCAAACTGATAGAACCTTACGAATGACTTTTGAAAACTTAAAAGCCAGGCAAAGAGTTTGCATTTAAATTGATATTTTTTGAAGGGTTTCCCGAAAAGGCCTATTTTCATGACCATACTTAGTGATATGTAGGAGGATACCATAAAGCATGGGTAGCCTAGAATAGAATGACATTCATTTACATACAAATGAGCTCATTACTATTGAATTTTTTACTAGCTGTTGATTCAAAATTTGAAAGATGTTTTATGAATCTACATAAAATATTAAGCGATGGCCATTCTATTATCAGTGTCCCTTATTAATTCTTTGTACTAGTTTTTATCTGCATTTTAGTAACTGTCATTCTATATGTTGATTTTAATCAAAACTATCACACGCCCAAATTTTAATCTATGTTAGGAAGTATTTCCAAGTGTAAAGTACATTGTATTTCCTAGTCATGAGAAGTTTAAGCTATGACATGACAAGCTAACAAAATACACACTCATATTTTAATGGAAGCAATATGCCACACTTCCTTTCAAGGAAATACGTATTCTACCCATCGCTTAAAGGAACATCAAATTTATGGGCAATCTCTGCAGAAACTTCCTTGAATAAACATTCACTTCAAAAGGATTAACATACATCTTTTCAGAAGCCAGCTCTTAATCAATATTCTGGTTGTCTTGCTTTGAAACAGCACGAACGCTTATTCTTCATCTACTGTATAGCAGGTAATATGCTAGACCCCTTTCTAAAACCCTCACTTGGGTAACTCAGGGAAGATTTAATTTACACACACAGAAATCTTTACCTAGTCATTAAGAATGACTTATGTACAGAATGACTTTGACTAGATTCATGTTATAGTTCATGTATTCCCTTACATGGTAATAGCATGAGCAGACCCAAGGGACATGCCCTGACTTAGGAAATCTACTAAGCAGTATCTACCAGAAGGATATTGCACACCTTCAATGGTGCTGTCAATACTTCCCTCTACAGATGGGCAATAGTAATTAAAGCAGTTTATTGATCATTTAATATGACAAACTTAAAAATTATCCAGAAAGAAAAAGAGACTCTATCCTAATGCAGCAGCACAAATTCTGCATCATATGCAATAAGCAACCACAGTGTTGAAAATTATCCCTAAAGCAGTAAGGACCTCCTAAGCAGAGATGGTCTAAGTGAACTAGGACTATGATGCCTCAAACAGCAAAAAGGTGATTCTGTGAATGTAACAGGAGGTAAAGGGAGACGAATGACTATCCCTGCTCCCAAATTAGTACCCTTAATAAGAAGCACCCAGTGATGACCAGTAGCTCTTCATGTCACAGAGTTTCTTACATCCCAGAGGTACTAGATTTTGTTGCTCTACCATCTCAGAAAGCCCATCTTCCTCTCGCCATACTTGGATTTATGCCTTATCTTGCTCATTGGCGGGGATCTTTGCATTGCCACTTTCAACCTTGACAAAAGACAGAGTGCCACCTTTCACTATTATGAGGCACAATTTGTTTAAGCAGCAATTAGACACACTCAGAATCAAAAGATGAACAATGCAGGACAAAAGAAAACAGAAAAGGCTTGGAGCTTGCCAAATGATGACTAAAAATAGCCCAGTTTGAGGGCCTAACCACAAAATTTCAGAGGAATTTCAAAAGGTGGTTTAGACACTCACACCATTCTTGCGTGCCAGATTTTGATACTCATAAAGCTGCAGCAGTGTGCCATCCTATTCGGATATCCTTTGGACTATAAACTTCCCCATCACTGAGCATGAATTAATAATTTCTAAAGTGGTGGATTTTAGTTTAAACGTTGCAGCACATTACTGTTAACATTATAGCCTCTGAAACTGCAGATTGTGTACTATTGTTCATGAGTTTCCTTCCTGCAGAGTTTTTGGAGGAAACAAGCATTCATGAACAAAGCTTTGCTAATTAGCTCGGAGCCTGCCTGTCTGAAGGGGCCATCAGTAATGAAAAATGAGAAGCAATCAGTGAGAGACTTCAAAACACAAGAAATTGGCAAGAAGAGCACAGCAAACCAAAACACAATTGTATTCTAAATATTGCAGCAGCTCCAAAATTAAAAGTATATAAATATAGGAAAATTCTTTAACAGAGATGATAAGCATAATTAGAAGGTATATAGAGCTGATTAACACATTCAGAAAAAACCTTTATATTTTGAATACATTATTCTTCTCATGTACTGGTGGGTATGTATCCAGCCTTAATTTCAACACTTTCCATGAATAGCCAAACTAGAAAACCATCGAGGGCATCAGCAAAAACTCACTTGAAATCCCATCTTACGCACTTAAAACGTAGCTTAGGCAAACTCTGTTTGTCATTGAGAAGATCTTCTCATATGTATCAAAATGTAACATTACACCAACAAGAGAGGTTGGTGCAGTATTAAATGGAACGTTTCAGAGGAGATGCAAAAAGATTTATCCCTGAAAAGCCACCATATACAAACACAATAAAAGATGTCATCCCGATATCACACTGAAATACAGATGCATCTTCACACCACCATAACTCCAAACTGATAAATTAAGAAAGGTGTATCAAAAGTCTAGCTGTATAATCTGACTAATAATGACATATAATAGAAGAACCTGCCCTATTTCAGGAATTAATCAATGAAGTGATTACAAACTTAAAGTACTGCAGAAGCAAAACATGAACAGTGATCCAGCATATCAGATGGCCCTAATATACATGCAATCATTCAGCCATATCCTGAATTGTTTCCGAGAAACTGTTCATATTTACATAAAAAGCTAGGGTTATCCAGACACTTTCTAGGCATACACATTTTCCTATGTTGGGTTTTTTTTCCCCCTGTGCTAAGTTTCCTCAGTAAAATTCAAAAACCAGACAGAAGTATCTCCATCAGAAGATATTTGCTTATTTTATGCTCAGACTATTCCCTTAAGAGATAAGTGTTGTCAGAGGAAAAAATTAAAATATTTCCACTACATTTAACTTTCCAAAAACATACTATTTGAGCCAGGATTGTTGCCCCTGATGAATAAGACAGCTAAGAATTGGACTAGGCTTTGAGAGAAGACACTATTTCACTGTATTTTATACTTTAGTAAATGTCTACACTCATTCCATGTAAAGAGGCTGCATCAAACCAGACATCCAAAATACTAAAAGAAACCATTGCTTTAAAATTTGAAGTTGCAAGGAGAGAGAAAATAGATATTAATTAAGATCTCAAATTTGGATTCTTCAGAGAAGAGTCACATGCAGATATTCTTTTTCAAGTATTTATTCAAAGCCTAGCTGAGTCTTTAAACCTGTCGAAAATTGACTGTGACTAATTGTCTGTCTGTGAGATTGCTGATAATTTTCTAGAAGTTATCAAGGTCTATTGCATAAACTTCTTCATGGAGTTGGAAAATCCATATTATTAGCATGATAGAACATAAAATCTTTGAAATATAAATGATTTGGGAGTAGATAGAAGAGGGAAGTATTTAATACAACCCATACACCTACTTAACACAGAAAACGGTTAATAATGTAGAAACTATTATGAGAATGGAGGGATTCCCCCTCCCCCCCCCAATTATATGGAAGTAAGGAAATTCAGAGCAAATTTTGTACTATAAAGTTTATGCACCACATGCATTTTTATATTTACAACTGTCTGGCTTCTGTCATCTTTTATTTCAGAGACATTGTGTCAGTTCTCCTGAAGGGCACAAGTATTGGCTTGCCCTTCCTATATTGCTAGCACAAAACAACAGTCCCCTGGCTCCAGGAACTATTTTCAGAAATACCAAAAAGCAATACTTATGTACACACATATACACAGATACAGATGTGTCTCATGTATAAGCACCTCAGACAATGGGTCATGAAGTTGGATGGAAGTGACAGAAACCAAAGAGAGAAATAAGGTGGATTCTGCAATCCTGTATTATTTGCTTCATGTAATAGTAAAATACTACAGATAATTTCTGTAACAGTGAAAAATCATAAAACCCAGAATGTTGAAATCTTTACTGAGTTCAGTGGATTACTCGTGTGAACAACCAGTCACAATATCAGTAATTTTTAAGATAAGAAGGCCAGTAAGAAACAGTGCATATTCATCTGTGAAAACTATTTTTTTCCTTCTTTAACAGGCATTCCCAATAATCAGTCAGACATCCATGTAACCTTAATTGCAGCATTCTATTCCAGTTTTAAAAATTTGAACTCCAACAGAAATACAGCTTTCCTGCTCAAAATTAAACATGTATAACAATAAACTCTACATATTTACAATTACATGGTCAATTGAAAGGCATAAAACGCTTTTAAAATATTTTTCTGGATTGTAAGAAATTGTAGTTTTACAGAAACCTGTCCATGTAGGGGTCTAGGAACAGCTATTATTAAATAACTATGCACAGTCTAATCTATGCTCTGTTTGCCTTTATAAAATACTTTACAAGCCAAAATACATATTTTCCACACACAAAACAACTACTCTGTAATTGTAGGTGAATGAAATGCAACATAAACACCGAACTTTTCAATAGGACCACTTCTCCATCTTTACTTATAGATGCAAGTAAGAATGCAAAGAACCAGGAGGGAGGTAAAACTGCACACAATATTGGTGTCAGTTTGCCAGGCTCTGAGGAATCCCCCGCACTACATAGACTACTCATCCTAGTTAAGACATTATCCTAACAGACACATATGTAACATCCCATAACACGTACTCACATCTTTTAGCATAAAATGCTTAGATGCATAAGAAAAACTAACACGGTTCTCCAAAAGAAAGCTGCGCTTCTCTTAGGTCTACAAAAATTCTTATGCATTACCAAAAGAAAAGAAAATCAGCTTAAAGAGTTTATTTACAGAGCAAGAAGGTACATCACAATGCCCTGTTAAAGAAACTATTTGCAAGATCTAAGGCAAAATCTAACCACAATTTGACTGATTTGAACCAGAATGCACCATGGGATAAAATGGTTGATTTTTTTAAGACTAAACTTTAAATTGCAGAGAATGCATGTTACTGTGTATACAGTTTGTAGGGCAACAGAAAACAGAAACCGTCTTTAACTGAGCTCAATTTCTAGACACAAAGAGTGCATATTAATTAACAGATAGCTTGATTTAAAATACAATAACCATTTTATCATGAGATGATCTCAGTAATAAAAATTAAATAACTAAAATGCTAAGAACATAAATCCACATTTTTCAGAGGATGAATAGGCATTTTGCTGATGGATTTATGTTGTTCTTTATATAGCCAGATTATTTGACAGACTATTTTAGTGATCCACATCAGAGACAACATACCAACAAACCACGGCTCTATTTCATTACAGAAACTCAAGGATTTCTAAAGGGTCTTTATTCCAATTGTTAAAGTAGAAGCCTTTATTGTTGTCCCACAGGGCCCAAAATAACCTTGAATATTTTATCAAGATATTAGGATATAAACAACTTCTAGCTTTTATGAAAGATTATATTGCTCATACTGCTATCAGTAGGACACTTTCAATTTTTTTTTTTTTTCAAATGAGAAAGAAAATTTATTTTTATTTATCATTGAAAGAACTTGTACAATTACAAAGGATACACATGGGAAATAATGATGGAAACCATTTGCTGATAGTAACATTTTTACTAGTTGCTTCAATCCACAGGAAGTGGAAAAATATCCAAAATTTGCTGGCTTTAATCCCCTTCTTACATCAATTTTTTGACAATTAGCTATGAAGTAACCCTTTATACATTATGCTTGCATGATCCTCTGATATTCTTGCTGTAATACATAGTTCCTTTTCCTTCCTATTGTTTCCCTTTAGAGAGAGAGGCTTCCCTCAGTGGGTAGGTGTAACAAATTGACAAATTTTTGTGTACTTGTGCACTGAATTGTACTAGGTGGAAGGGGCCCATTTGTCCAACACAAGACGGGAGGCATCACTTCAACTTGTGCATGAAGCTCTAACATATCTTCACCTTTGGCTGCTTTCAGAATAAAGATCAGACAGTTTCTTTCTGAATGGCTGACCAAAACCATTTTTCTCACAGAACTGTTTCATTTTTCTCACAGTACTTTTTCATTTATTCCATTCACATGTAGGTTGTGTGTTTTATCATAGAATCACGAAACGGTTGAGTTTGGAAGGGACCTTTGGAGGCCATCTGGTCCAACCCCACTGCTCAGGCAGGACCACTTAGAGCTGGTTGCCCAGGACCATATCCATACAGCTTCTGAACATTTCCAAGGTGGGAGACTCCACAATCCCCCTGGGCACCCTGTTCCAGCAGGCTCTCCCAGTCACAGACAGAACAAAACACTGTCCATAGCAGCCAAAGAGGATTATGAAGATGACAGCTAATCACTAAGAAAGTGTAAAGGAAGATATGAAACCAAAGTGATCTTTTCTTTGGCCCTCTGGCACTGTATTGGGAAAAGACAAATGGAAAGTCTTAGCTTTGACATGGAACCTTGCTCCACCCCTGGATCTTGAGTAACTGGATGTGCCTCCCTGCATACTTTCTCCAGGTAGTTATTAAATTGGAAAGGCCTTGCAACTAAGCTTGAAGATTGTTCTTCTAGGGACAGATGGGAAAAACAGCACGTGTACAAATCTGCACAATTCCAACAAGAATAAATGCATGTAAACTCCATGAAGGAATTCCTTGACATGATTTTCTTCAAGTACTTTGAGAGCTTTTAATATGAAAGTTTACTCTCTTTGGTTCAATATTACCACAATAAGAACAATAAGCACTTTACAGACATCTGCTTAGTGCACAAAAAAAACCCTTCAAAATTATTTTTTAAGCTATTTTCTCTTTTGACTTGATTTACTTGTATTCCACAGCATTTGCATGGAGGATGGAAAAACCACCTGATTTCCTTGACTTTGTGAATACACTTGATAAAGAGTCTGCCTTTGCTTTTTGGGACTCCAAAAGGATTTAACATGCAAGATAAAAAAAGCCTTTTTGGTTATACATTCAGATAACCCACCCAAATTTTGTTTCTAGTATCTTTCTCAACATGAAAATTCTCTAAATAGCATCAGAATATCAGCAATGTTTTGAAAAGTTACAAATTATTGAACCCTAAAAGGTTCAGATGAGAGTTTAAAAATTTATAGGATACTTTGTCTTGTACTTCATATAATCTTATTGTAGCAATTAATTCCATGTAAAAAATCTCAGTCATGATACCATGTAATTAATGCATGTGAACGTGATGTATTACAGCATTTCCAATTAGTGATTGAAAATGTGATTAAACAATTACACAAATCTGAAATTTTGCAAATAAAAAAAAACCCACACCTCCATCAACTCCAAACATGCTTTCTACAAATACCTGTGAGACCTGAGATGAAGTTCATGAAACATTTCTAAAAGTTTCCATATTTTCTGTTGAAAAGTTAGAAAAAATTTAGGTGGTTGGCTGTTGGGGGTTTTTTTATGTAACCATGCTATTTATTTTTGAAACTACTCTGGCTTTCGGAGTTATGCCTCACTTGGGTCCAGGATTAATAAAATTACAGTTCTAAAAACCAGTATTATTTCTCACATGAAAGACCACATGGGAGTCCTACCTGCATCATATCGTCTCCTACCCAAATCAGTGAACTAGTGGCTACGTACAATCTTATTCAATAGAAGTGAAGGTGACAGGCTAAGCACACACAAATTAGCAATGGGAACTTCTGTAGCTCATTCATATAATCCGATGACTTTAAATTGCAGCATTATAATGTTTGTTTCTTCTATCTATGTGCTCAGTGCTTTGAAGATATAAGGAGCCAGAAAAACAAATATCTAAGTAAGTATATTATATTAAGAATCAATAGTCTACTTAGAATGAAAGAAAAATGATAAATATATTTAAAATATATAATCTAGTGATTCAGTAAGTATTGCTTCTTTTACTACTCTATAATGTCCACAAGCATTGGAATGATCTTATTTCTTGTTCTTTGTGGACCAAATTTTTCTACCTATACTCAACAACATTAACTTTCCTATGAAGGATTGTTCAACATGACAGTAAGGAGAGCCAAAAATAGTTTTGTGTAACATTGTTTGTGTTTAGATTCTTCAGGAGGGTTGATCACATACTACTGCTCTGCCTTTTCATTGGAGAATCCATTTTGAGTCTTCAGGGAAGCGGGCAACTAATCAAATGTGTGCATAGAATTACTGTTTCCAATAACACTGCTGAAACTTAAACTAAAGTTGTGCTTAAATTCTACACAGAGCTGTTTTTTATAAGGATACTTACAGAAAATTTACAGGATTCTTATTCATTTTCTAAGCATTGAATATTTGGTCCTAAAGTTCACTTGTAGGTTAAGAGAGGTTGGTTTGCTTAATTGGTGATAAACCTAAAAGATCATTTCATAGAACATATTTTGAATCTACTGAAAGGTCATCAAGAAGGCAAAATCTTAAATATGAAAGGGTTAGCAGGGAATACGCTTCTTCTTCCCCTCTTAACTGAGATTTATTATCTTGAACTAGTACAGGTCCTTGGAACTGAAGACAGGGAATAATCCTGTTCATATTTTTGTACTCCTAGGACCTTTTCTTTATGGAAAGAACCTAGCTACCCTTTTTGGCTGGCTGACAGTACATTTCTGTTTCAATCTTCTTCATGCATTACCTCCAAAATCTGGCTGGAAGTAAAAGGAGTTCTCAAATATAGGACATAGTGACACTTCACACTGACTTCCTGACCCCTCTTCAAGTGTTATGACACCAGTTTATCCTAAACATTTTTTTAGTATATCCACCTGTGTTATTACAAGTGCCAAATTATTTGATACAGTAACATAGTACTTCCACAGGCAACAGAGTCTTACTTTGATTTAAATGCACTGTACAGCAAATATTAAGCAAGTATAGAGGATAGATTATACTCCACACAAACGTTAGATATCACCATAAAGAAGAAATAGCCTAAAAATCATTAAAGGTGAACGAACTAATTAAAACATTGCTTTCAAGAACTAAATAGTGAAAAACTTTTTCTTTTAAACTGAGTAAGTATCTTAGTTGAATAAATTCTATTTTAAAAGCGCAGCTTTCAAGATTGATTAAAGATGATGCATGTTTAAAATGTTAGCTATAGCTTCATATATTTAAAAAATAAACTATAGATGTTTGCTATTGTTCAGGGCTTGAAATCTTGAATTCGGATTTTTTAAAATAGTGTTAATCTTTTCTTTGAGCTTGCCAAATGTGCTAAAACGTTAATAACACTCTGAATTCCAGAGAGAAGAGATTTAGACTTAGTATTTTCAGCACTTTATTTCCCAGCCATAATCAGTCTCAGTCTTTTTTTCTCAACATTCTACATTAAACATTCCAACTACGTGCTTCGCATTTGATTTATGAAAGTACAAATAACTAATGAGGAAAAGGTCACACCAGATAAGGACTGGAAACACACTGGAGTTTTATTCTGAGAAGTGACAAAGCAGAAAACATTTACCTCCTCGCTCTTCAGTGCAAATCTTGATTTTTTCCTAAGTGGACTCTGGAGAATCATGACATAGAAGACAGCTGTAGAATCAAGAAAGTTGTCTTACTTTCTCTCTGATGATTTTTCCCCCTCACTTGTATCCTTTACATGTCTACAACACACAACTCCTTGCTGATTTAATCAACTTGTATTAGGAGAAAAAACATTGTTCACAGAACACAAACTGATTGTATCTGTATAAATTGAGATTGTTACTTTCAGGTTTCTCTCCATTTTCAATATTAGGTTCACGTTCAAGTGTCTTGCCTTTTTCATGATTTCATTCATTTAATGAAAAGGATTTCTTTCTCTGTTTGAGCAAATTACATCCCAGAGAAAGTAAAATAACACATAAAATTAGAGTTGCTAATACATTCACACATAAGAGCCCTAACATTTCCTCTAAGAAATTTCAATTTTGATTTTAAGAAATCACAATAGGTATTCAATGTTGTAAGATAAAGTCCCATGGAGAATCCTTCACCCTTGTTTGTACTTTTGAAGCTAAAGTTATAACCATGAGTCATCTGTGATTTTACAACTTTTGTTTCACTTGGGATGGGAAGAATACGCACATCCAGCATTTTACTCTAGTTTCCTCTATATCGATCACATATAGCAAAAATACTTGACCAGAATGATAGAAATGGAAAGGCTCCATTAAGTAGGTTTTATTTTTAGGAATTGCAAGAAAAATAAACTGTTCAAACTATGAAAAACAAATTGCACTCAGAATACTTCCCAGGAGATGATGATTCAGAAGAGCCAAAGGAAGAGCAAGGAAAAATTACCACCTGCAAGCTGGCTATACCACCTGCATCCTTACTACATGCTGCAGACACCTAACAGCAAGACTGGGATATTGAATATTCTTATACCCTGACGGGACCTGGGGGATTTGGAGAATACAGACACAGCTGAATGGAACCGTTCATTTAACTTAAAACGTCTTGTTTCCCTTAAAGTGGTTTGTTTCCTTCTGCTAAGACCCTACCATTGAGATGAAGAGGCAGTTGCTCTTAAAATGTCTTCCAAATAACTTGAAATTCACAGCATTGCTCAGATTTCCTTGATATTTGACGTATTGTATGAGGGTTGGATTTTAATATCAAACTTATGTAAGCCATTAATTCCTGAGATAGTATATCTACCTTTTTAAAAACAAATGTATTTTAGGAGAGGGTTCTATTGGGGGTATGAGATGTTAAGCTTAACAAATCCCAACATAGCTCTTACTAGGCTCAAAAGAGATTTAGTCAGAAAACCTTTGCCTCATCAAGGTCAAGCAATAAAAATGCTATTTATAGATTAACATTCAACAAGTTATTGAATAAGGAACTAAAGCTGTAAATACGAGAAAACACCACTGCACAGAACTAGGTACATTCTCTGCAGCAGTACAGGTGAGTTTCTCTCTGCTACCACCAGAGAGCACTACTCTGGAGATATTTCTCTCTCCTCTACATGAGATAATAGCTCTCAAGTCCACACATGCAAATCCATGAGAAGATATGTTTTTAGGAAAGTTTTCCTGAAAGAAACGTGCCTTTCATTCCAGATATACACAATACTATTTGCAGCCAAAAGTGCAAGACTTGTTAGGCACTAATGGTTTCTAAAATGTTAATAGCTCAATTAAACGAGAAGAAGGGAAAACTGGATATGAGGAAAGGGGCCCATATTTTCCAGCTGCATGACTGAGGCATCCAGTATAGTGTACATCAGTCTTTTCTCATGTGCTTAAAGGTTATTGTAACCATCGTGTAATAAAACTGCTAAGTTACTGAGACACTAAGTCCCAATATGGTGATTTCTCTCACCAGCCCTGTTAGCAGCTCTGAACACTTCGAACTATAACAATGCATATGACGATATGAGAAGAAAAAAAGACTTTCATAATATCTTTCACCTTCAAAGAACATCTTCACAGTAAACCTGGAAATTTCTGTGGAAAAATATCTTTTCCTTTAAAAAAATCCTGGAGAATTCAATAACATCATCAATGCGGAGTTATAGTTTCCAGGGAAGATCTTCATCCCTTCCAAAACATCAGGCTTACTCAAATTCCAGTCCAGTTTAGTGAGTATATTTCTTAATTCTGTCTTAGGTATCTGCTACCCTAACGCACAGAGTCACACATCTGCTTTTGAAAGGTACTGATTAAAATATCGTATCATCATCTTCCACAAATATAATTTAGCATTTGCCAAATTTTACAAGCCTACTATCCTTTTCTAAAACTCTTCACTTTTAGGCATATGATACTATCTCACTGTTCACTTTTCGCCACCCAAATTCAAATCTCAGAGCTACACTCATAGCAATGTAACCGCTGACCGCTACCACGAAACCATCCTTGCTGCTGACACAGTCTACCAAGTGCAGATCTGAAATAAAGCCTGACGGGACCACACATACCACCTCCTTTTGAGCAGCTGGAAGCAAGAAAATAGGACTTGGTCCACCAGTTTATACATACGTAGTAACCACAACTCTGCCAACTTATTTCAAGTAATCCTTCAGTGTTGGTACTACACAGTTACCTCCAAATACTCATTACTTATTACTTGTGCTGGCTGGTTCTGACAACAGGAGAATTAACATTTTGGTTTTTAACATCTTGATTTTTAAAATTTCACTTGTATCAGTTTTATTATCAGACAAGAAATATGCCCATACAAACTTGATTCTGTTAAAATGTTTGCCATTTAATTTTAAATAAATGAAAACTGCTGATGGTTTGTCATATTAAAACAGTAATGTTATCTAAATGAAACTGACTTCTAATATAAACAACAGTACTGCCAAATTCTTTATTTAAAGCATCATCTTTCTTGAATAACATAGATCTTATGCTTAGGCTAACCTGCATTAAAGTCTAAGCCAAAACCACAGTAGGATTTTCATATAAAGTAAGAATATAAAATTCATACAAGTAAGAATGAGCAGTACTTCCTCTCCTTATGCTTCTCTGAAAGTTACAACGACCAAGTTTACTTCCCAAGCAAAGTCTAATACAGCTGGGATTTCTAAATTACAATTTCTTAGGTTTGACACATCTCCCTGAGGGAAGGAAAGTAAGTTGTCGAATGCATTTCATCAATGAGTTTGCTCCCCCGCGCAAAAGAGAGAGTTCATTTTAAAGCTCTGCAGCTTTCCAAGTTTCTTTTCCTCAGTAAAAGTATTTACGCATACTGAGGTCATCTAATACAGGTGTTTATGTCTACTTTCTGAAACAAAAGTCAACTGAAGTACATTTAAGTATGTGTCATATACTTTAGGATTTTGTACTCTTTAATAACCATTACAAGCTGCCTGATAATCTGGTTGGGAAATCTGACAAAATACACACTTACATGTATCTATTTCTGTTTTAATAAAGTGTGTATATATGAAAATATAGAGTTCATAGAAAAAGCAGAAGCCCTCCCAAGCAGGTAGCACCTGATCTCACATTCAAAATATGTCATCATTACAGATAAAATAGATAAACATTTACTCACTGTGGAAAGGAAGATGAAATTATAGAAAACAAAGCAGAAATGAAAAAACTCTCAACAATTTATGTAAAGTACACATACATTCTAAGTCCTCATATAGCTATTGCAGCCAGTGAGGTCACCCATGGCTGAGATTTGGCTCAGTGAACACATTAGATCATAGCAAGAGACAATGCTGGGAGTAGAAGCTCCCAAACAATCGCAAAAAGATACCAGTAGAAAGGGAAAAAAAAAACCCCAACATGCACAAACAAAAGCCAGCAGCTGAAGGAAGATTTAACTAGGTCTACAAAAGGCTAAAAAAAAACATTTTTTTTTTAAATCCCAGCTCTGAAGAGATTAACTAGAGAACTAAGGTGAAAAAATACCATCATGAAGCAACTAAAGTATCATTCTGTGCTATCTAGCCATGTTGTCCCATCACATGCTTAAAAGAAATAGAGGTGAGACAGTGAATTACATGTAATTCAGCACACATAATGCAGTTTTACCTGTAAACCTCCAATTTCTCTAAATGGTATAATGGTGATTTTTTTTTTTTTTTTTAAGAAGGGAAATTCTCAACACTTCTGTTTTAGGGATTTGTAGAAAGGCTTATGTAGTTTTATAGTATGTTTCAAAGCAGTCATTTAGGATTATCTATTCCCACTCTTTTCTAGTGAAATCTTACTTTAAAAAAAAGAAAAAAATCTTAATTCTTTGGGATTAGCTTTTTGCCCTCTTTGTCGTTCTCAGGATCGCCTTTCCTGAAGCTGTAGCTGAGTTGCTGCCACTTCTCATCATTTCTCTAGTTAAACTTAGTCCAGACAAGATCAATCAGCGGACTGAGTTAATAAAATCTGCTAGACCTCACTGGCTCCACTACTACTGCAAGGCACCTACAGTTTGCTTCCCAGTAACCCTAATTCTGGAAATGCAGCGCAAAATCCCAAACTGACCCTGCATATACCCAAAACTGATCTGGTAGTGTATTGTTGGCTTTAGTTCCACCTTGCACATGATTGTAATCATCTTATGCCTTCTTAGGAGGTATATTCATCTAAACAAAACACTGTTCTGTGTCAGAACTCCATGTGTGATTGCAACATCTCCAACATCACTAATGATAGCTTTGTCATAACTACCTTAGCCACCTATTGTGGTATGTAGCTATGGCTACACAAACCCACATGAACCCTACACAACAACATCCTCTGCAAGGCAGTCAGACTGAAGATACATAGATTAAAACAACCAGTAATCACACCTCCACTGAAGACACACTATAATTTTACAAATATTTCAGTGGATACCACAGGCAAAAAGTCTGTATTTTTTACGTATCTGTATCTAATCATGGACTGATTTGTATAATGAATTTCAATAGGCCTGCAACATGAGTATTTCTTTCACTAGAAGTCAGAGAAATAATGGCTAGAAAAGAGAACTCTTCAAAGTTTGTACCTTGCTGAACACTACAGAATCCACTCCTCAGTTCAGGTTCCATGGATTAGCTGTTGGCTGTTATGCTGCAAACTCTGATCAAAGCTTTGATGTGGCTAGGACATTGACAGTGCTTGATGTATTTTTTTTTAAATGCCATGTACTTTTTAAAAAATATTTTTAAGAGAAATTACACACTGTGTATTTCCCTGACTGCCCAGAGTTAGATTTAAAACAACAAAAAAATCATCCCAAGTTGCCAAAGAAATCAAAGGCAACACTGAAGAAGACAGATTTTTTTTTTTTTTTTTCCATTTTTTCAATGGGGAGTAAATCAGATCAGATTACTTTATTTTTTGAAACCTCTTATTTTCCTTTTTCTCTGGATTTATATGCATACCTACAGTCAAAAACATGAATTTATACTCCCCAAAATCTTTGTCAAACTATTCAGATGCTTGATTTTGAAGAAAAACAAAGTTTAGATAGTTAAATGTTTATGCTAGTCATAATAATTTAATTATTTTTCTATTGATCGTTTTTATTGCTGCATTTTACACTTTACCTGATTATTTATTGGATACTGTAATGAAATTCCACTGCTTTATTGCATTATTTAGTAAACAAAGTAGCAAACTACAAAAGTACAGCAATAAAATTAAGGTGATTTAGCAATAAGGCTGAATTTTAATTAAGTTATGGGAAGAATGGTTTTGAAGATGTTAAAGCAAGACAGTTTACCCAACAAAGGCAGAAAAGTAGTTCCTTCCTGCATGACAGAAATTAGGAAAGCATTCTAGTAATTACTTCATCTGAAGTAAAAAGAGGAGGGAACAAGGGAAAGAAAAAGCAGACAGTATTTTTCCTCATCAGAATGCATATGGATTACTGCATATTATAAGGCAGTTCTGGGAAGAAAATGAAAATTAACATTGCAGCAGACTCCCTTGCCATCAGCATTTCTTCAAGGTTTTATTCCCCAAGAGAGACATTCACAAAACCCACAAGTGATGATGAAAACCCCCTGAAACCCAAAATATATAACCCCCATGCAGTCTAAAAATATTAATGCATGCATAACATTTATACAGTTTTCCATTTATGTACAGGTGAGCAGATTTTTAAACTTCATATTCCCTTTTATAATATGCTTCACATTTGTAATATTAATACTGTATTTTACAAGATAGCTTTCCTGGATTTCCCATTACTTGGGAAAACTACATTACCATAGTGCTCCGAGTCGTGATTTTTTTTCTGAGCTCGTGTACTACCTCAATTTCAGTGGCCTGTTGTTTCTTCACCAAACATGGTTTTCATGCTTTAGAACCTAATGCTTCCAGCTAGAGAATGGGGTCGTTCTCTGGACACAAATTTGCTTTCTGAAACTCCTGAAGAAGTCAGTAGGTGTTCCCTGGAAAGCTCTTTCTGTATTCTACCTAATCAATAAACTAATTTCTTCTCTTCAATTAAGACCTCAGCAATTTGATTTCCCTGCAACATATGTTGATGGTTTTGGTTCTCTTTGGAATGCCTGAGTGAGCTGGAGAACAGACCAAGCAGATAGACTAGGCTCCTTCACTGTCAGTGTAAGTACAGTCAAATCCCAGAAGAGTAGCCCATGACAATATAAGGCATGCATATAATCTGTACGGAGCCAGGTGTCACTGTGCAACCAGCACATAAGTGTCTATAATATACTGCTGTTGCTCCTTGCTAAATATATATCTAGTATTCATCTGGCATATACTCAAAACAATTGAAGTTTTGACAAGTATGAACTAAGTTCTGATTAAAAAATTTCAACTATTTCAACCAATGTTAGGGTGTCACCATTCTAAAAAACAATGCCCGCTGGTATAGCAAATTCTATGAAAACCCAACAACGTTAGATAGCTTTTTTTTTTAAATACTTCTTTTCTCAGTGATGTTTTATTCTCTCCCCAGCCCTCTCCATTATTCAAACAGATATTCCAGTTTATTTCAGCTGTGGAATAAATCCCTGTTTTTTGTGAACCTAATTTACCTTCATTCTCGATAATGGGAGCATGAGATTATTTTGGTTATTAGTATCGCTCTTTAGATTTCTGAAGACAGGAGTAAAAATTTAAATATGATGTTTCAGAAAGACCTGACTACACCAAAATACCCCAATTAAATAGGAAGACCAAAGGCTTTTTCTTGCTAATGCAATGACATTGTGTAGCTTTCATTTGCTCATGGAAGGAACATAGGAAATAGAAATACATCATACTCCATAGTCTAAGATAAAACAGATACTCTTCTTCCCTAAAAAGCATGCACCACTTGCAACAGGGTGTACATAGAGTGCGTGTAATTTTTAGACACGGTTCCTTTTTCCTTGGGACTAGTCTTCAGGTATGTTAACCTATACCATGAATCTACATGTGAGATGAAGGACAGAAAGGTAGCAACACCATGAGCCAATATAACACAAACTGAAATGACAAAGTGACAGTGATGACTGGGATGACAAATGACAACATTCATATTAATAAGCACTAGATGACATTCAATCACTGTCCAATCCTGGCTACAGTAAAAGACAATACAATGTTTAGGCACAGCAGCAGAAGAGAGATGACAGGTTTTTTAACTCTTCCACAACTCAAAAAGTCAGCAGGGCTTTTACATCTGTAAAAAGCCCTTGTTGGAGTTCAGCAATACAGAAATTACTCAGAAAATCTATATGCAGTATTTTTAATTGACCTAGTTAGCTGTATTTTCTTTTTTTGAATCTGATAGGGAGTAATATCATAAG
>NW_009188944.1:0-13624 GCF_000690835.1 Fulmarus glacialis
CCCCCCCCGCACCGAACTACTGTCGCCGAGCGGTGTAACAACCCTTCGACCAAACAGCCCCTCCTGCGAACTATTTATTTACTTTAAAACAAAATAAAAAAGAAAACCCAACAAGAACAGGCGGAACTAGGGCCTAAACAGGGTGTTGGAGACTCAAACTGATGAATCTTGGCTGCTTGCGGCAGAGAGGGTCATTAGCGATAGGAAATGAAACAGTCCCAGTTGTGCCTTTTTTTTTTTTTCATCTTTGTTCTCCTCAAAAGCAAGGCAGTAGTGGATCTGGGCTCTATATCCTTTAGTACGAATATTTTCCATATTTGATGCCCAGCCACATCTCAGACCTTGTAAGGAAGGCCCCACAGGGCAGATTGTCAGGATTTAACTCTCACTCTGGATAGCTTAAATATCTCTTGATCCAAATGTACTTTGAGTTTCCAGGGCACATCCTATATTGCTCTCAACTCTTGACATCTACTGCTAGACTTGATGTTTATAGACAGTTAAAAGCAGGTTTTTAACTAATACTGTTATGGCAAGAACTCAGTTCTTCTTTCCTAAAATGGAATTTCCAAATTCCACATTTTCCAAAGATAGAGTCAGTTTAAACAGAAAGTGTTCCTCACAAACACCAAACCACCAGTTCTAAACTCTTCTTAAACTTTTGATTCCCCTTTTGCCCTTCATTAAAGCTTCCAGACATCACTCCCACTTTATGCTTTTTCATGCTGTACTAGCTGGCCATTCTTTTGTCTGCAGCACCAAACTTGTGAGCCAGCTTGTCATGTGGGACCTCAATGCCGAATATGCCGCAACTCTGCCACTGTGACTGGCACCAGACATCACCCTCCCTTCGCATCGTCCCCCTTCTCCCTTATCTCAGTGTCACAAGCCATACCCTGCCATCCACTCTGCTTTTCTCTGCTGGGTACAAATCTGCAGTGGCTTCTAAAAGGCCCGCTGTGACCTAGCCTCACTCTGTCAGCTTTGATAGACATCATTCCTTGATAGATATCCTGCCTTTAACTGCCTGTTTGTCCTTTTCTCTGATCACGATTTTCATGTTCACGAAGACAACGCCATGCCAAAAAATTCCTGCAAAACTGTGATGATCCACTTTTGCTGTGTGGGCTACAGAATGCCACTATACAATACAAGTCAACTTTTGTTAGGCAAGATTACAGCTCATTTCTTTATAGGCAATTTTTTTTTGTCCTTATTTGTTCATTTCTGTCAGTCAGGATATGGACTGATTGTCTTGGAACAAAGTGCAGTGTTTGCCTACATAGCTCACACTAGGGGTGCCAGGTGCCAATGCAATATAAAAAGTAGCTTTTTATCCCTATCATACTCCCTTCACCAGCTCTGTTCTCTTGATGGTTCATTTAAGCATGAGATCTCATAGCTGTGTCATGCAAGAAGTCACCAGCAGTTAAATCCTTCTATGGTAGCAGCAAGTCAGAACCTGTTTATTCTAGGCATTTGGCACAAGTCCACACACACAGAGCAACATATTTTCTTACACCATTCTGAATCTGGCTGTGGTACCAAAAGTTGTTTTGACGGCAGAACCTGACAAATGCAACTGAGACCCCCCAGATGAACACACACATTGGTGGTAGCTAGAACTGGTTGGCTGATACTCGGCAGGCCAAGCCATGGGAGTTTTATGCACTTAGGAAGCTGGCTTGTTTCAACCAGAGCATTCAAATAAGTTCTCCTGGGCTATTACTTATCTAGAGTGTCCTGTCTGTCTAGGCACCTACTCAGCATCTGGGCAGCAGTCCTGCTGGGTCTTCACTCTGTGCTACGTGCACCGCCTGAGAGACTGAGGAGCTACCCTTACTTGGCCACAACCCTACCCTGTGCTGCCATTCTTATGAGCAAGAAACCAGCCAGCGGCGTGGGTAGGAGGCAGCTAATGAAGAGATGCCTTGCGCGCTCAAAGGCAGGGCTACGTTAACCCACGAAGACTTTGCAGAAGCAGCATGCGTTAACACCGCTGGTGTATTCCTGTCAGCTTAACTAAACCCAGGTGAGGCCCTGCCAGCAAACGTGCCATGCCTGCAATCCATACAGGACTGTTTACAGACAACTGATGTGAGAGCTTCCAGTTTTCCCTGAAAGGATTTCCAAGTATTTACTACAAAATGCCTTTGAATGTATTCATTTATCCAAATACCCTTTAATGGTGGATGCTGCCGCATCCATGAACAGCTTTGCAGGTTTTGCCAGAGCTTTCCCAGAATGCTGCATCAGAAGGGGCATTAATAGTGAACCAAGATGTTAGAAAGATATAAACTGAAAAATATTTTATCATCCTGATCAACTCAAAACAATTTCTATACATGTAACAAAAAGAAGCCTATTAACCCACTGAATAGCAAATAGCAACAAAGTCTATGAAAGAATTGAATATGAAATAATATTCCGTGTTGACTAGATCTACCAATACTGATTTTAGGAAGAAAGAAGAAAGCTGCTTTTGGTATCTTACTTCTCTCATGCATCACCCAGACAGAGAACATAAAGTAGCCAAAAGAAAACACATGCTTGTTTATATTTGCAAGCATATATGGGAATGGTCTGCATTTTGAGATGTACATATTTAAACCTATTGTGATGGAATCAAATTCATAAATCATGAGATTCTGCAAATAATTGAAATATGGATTTCTGCAAGACTGAGTAGTTTTAGTGTCTGACAAGATCAGAAAAATGAAATTCAACATAATTCTGGTAGGCAGACAGCTTAATAAATGCATGACCCATCTGAAATATTCCACTCCAAGGAGATTCAAAGACAACGATAATGACTACAAAAGAGCTGCAGAATGATAAAGAGTTAGGTAAAAGGCTGTGGTTTTTTTAAGGTTTGTCACTGTAGTCTCTATTTGAACCAAAGCGGCGCAATAAATCACTTTCGGTTTTGAACCCAGTCTGCAATGATAAAACGCAAAGACAAACTTGGACCTCGACATTAAGATCCAGGTTGCATGTCTGGAGGGACGGCAGTTTAAACTGTCACAGTTTAAACCAAACAGTGACAGACCTGACACAAGAGCAAGCTGCTCAAGTAATGTAATCATGCGTAAAATTCAGTATGATTTTCAGTTTCAGATAAATTATAGAATCAATAGTCTATCCTGTTCTTGTAAAAGACCATATTGCAAAAGCCCAGGGATGACTCATCTACTAACGTGTATATTTTTCTTTGCCAAATTTTTATTCCCTTGGGATATACAGCCTGTAGTAGCTGGAAGGGAGGGAACCTGAGTGCTCTCTTTTGATGGAAGTTTGAGAAATTCTGCACCTGTAGTTTGTTGAATCTATTGTATCTCAGTGTATTGTTTGTGGCCACATTTAGTCATGATTAACATTCAGGTAGCAACTGCTAATGAGTTAAAATACTGTTACGAAATTCCTAGTATTTTAGAATAAAATTTAATAGCTTAATCAAGACTAGATTGCCAACAGTTTTTCTTCAGACCTTTGCAGAGCTAACAGTGTGAGCCATTACTCAGTTCGCGTGCCTTTTGCCTTTGCATGCATCTTGTGGAACAAATACGTAGCAAGGGACTGAACCATCCAGACTAACACTCTCTGAGTCCAGGACACTTTATTAGCAGTCTTCTGTTACCAAAAAATTTCAAGAAAATCAGCTGGACCACCTGTTTCACTATACACTTAATTGGAAAATACTTGCTTGGGAGATTCTCATTCTGTGAGTGTCAGTAAATGCTACATTTTTAGTTACTGCATCCTTTTTACCTCCTCTGCCTGAATTTCCTTTTAAAATGCTTTCTTTCACATTGCCTGGGTAATAGCACAAAACACAGCGTGGATCCAATGTAAGCATACTTTAGCCTTATGATAGCAGCTAATAAAATTTACACACTCTATACTGTAAAATCCACTTTTTTCATTATTACTGACAAATAAGCTATATATAACTTTAAACTTCCTGGAATGCAGATCATGCTTTTGGTTGGGCAGGGAGGCTAGTTCAGACTTTTCTCCTACATCTTTTTCATTAGGAAACAAACTGCAACTTCATGAAAAATTTCTTTTCTTTCTAACTCATTTCACAAGTAACATTCTCCTCGGTTGTATCCATACAATTCTGCCTCCAAAGGTATAGCAGAAGAAATTACAGTTCCATAACCACAAAGCAATAAAAGATGAACACACTACAGTTCTATTAACTGTTCCCTCCTTCTTCTCTGGAAAAAAAAAATTAAAAAGAAAAAACCTTCTCTACAAGTGAGAACATTTTGCATTAACATCAGACAAAGGAGGAAGCTGCACATCACTGGAACAGAGCTTCCTCTTCTAGCTGAGATTTATTCAAGCACAGAACAGCTCGTGGAGGTCCAGAGAAGTGAGGCATTATAGTTACTATGCACCAAAGATACTATTTTGCTAACCAATTTAACTGCTTTTGCCTTTACCATTTTTTTAGCTGAAGGTCACTTTTACTGGTGTACCTGATAACTGGATTTCTTGCATTTTAGGATTCTGGATGCTTCTGCCACAATTATAGCAGAAAAGGGCTGTGAAATCTGCACGGATTTGGGAAGAAAACTATGGAATTAAATGTCTGTTTAACCTATGTTTTGACCTTTCTACCACAGTGAAACATTCATCCCCAGAAAAACCATTAGTTGACCACTGCAGTCTTGACTTCTATACACCAGAGCCCTCTTAATTAAGATGACTGCATAACAGATGAGCCATTTATTGTGAGTAATGACAAACAGACAAGCATTGACTGAACAAAAATGGGGGCCTTTCCCTATGAGGCCTTTTTCTTCCTAGCCTTGCTACCTCCAGACTGAAAGAGAAGACTATTCTGCAAGTGAACACAGTATTTTAATCACTACAGAGAATGTTAAGGTTAGGGTTAACTAAAAACTTGAATATATTTAAATTAAGAATAATCTAATTTAGTATTGAGAATGTCTTTACTTCCCAGAAGAAAAAAAACAAAATCTAGTGTCACTCTCAATGCTTCCAGTAAGGTAAAGTGCAAGCTGTATTCACCCTTTTGGTAAAGGTAAGTACATGAACTCCCTATAGCCATGCATAAATGTTAGCACTGGGAAACAAATTCTGCCAGCAACCAGAGAAAACTTTTGTCATTACGAAGCTCTTAGTTATACTAACCCCAGGATGCTGATGTTTATGACAGTTATTGTGCAAATATTTGGAAGTACTTAAAGTTATGAAGCAATTTAGATAGGAAATTGGGATTAAAATGTATCTATACTATCACTGATAGGTACCCACCTTAGGCAGAGGGTAGCTTCCACTCCAACAACAAGAGAACAAATGCAGAAAGTGGCCAGAGTCACTCTTTTCCTGGGCATCTTCTGTTTGATTTTAATCAGCTAGTGATAAAGAAGTAGAAACCTTGGCCAGTCAAACGTCTGCTTTTAATGAAACAAAACAAAAAAAATCCATGAACATGGAGAAAAAAAAAAGTAAAAAAAATGGGAAGGATAGTCTGTCAGTTATATTGGTAATCTGGGAGACGAAGAGTTGGAAAGAATTCCCTGCTCTGCTACCAATTTCCTTTGCTAAAGTAAAGGGACTTCAAGTCCCTACCTCTAAAGCAAATGGTACCATTGATCCTTAAAAGGGAGAAAGAAAACAATAAGCATTAAAACTTTGAAACACTTACACAGTTCTCCTTAACATCTGATTTTTGTTAATTAATGCACAAGATGTTTTCAGGCTTCAGCACTTGGTTCTTCGGGCTCTATTTTGCATACAATATTCTTTACAAAATTTGCAACCACAGTAGTAAATTCATGATATGAATAATTTGTATTTATTAATTACTTAGCAAAACTAAACTAAAAAGTAGACATATTCATATCTTACACTTCTATTCTATCTATTCATTCCATTCATAATCTCCTTCCATCCACTCTTTATACTACCAGTAATTTTAGCTGGTCTGAAGATGGTCGGTCTCAAAAGGTCTTCCATATAAAATTAAAAGGTATATGAACAAAATCTGGCCTTTCTTTCTTGCCTGGAATCATGCTGGCATATGCACACTTTACATGCTTTCGATACAGGATAATAATAATACAGAATCTCCGGCTGCTAATAAAAGAATTTTATTCTCATGGCTTTAGTAGCTACTTTCACTTAAGGCAAGTTCAGCACCAGTGAAAGAATGATTATCTCTTCGTTCTTATGAGCCAGCAACCAGCAAAGTCTATACTTCAAAGTAGCTCTTCAGATGCTTTTCATTAATAGTCGATACTTAGTTTTTAATCATGTTTCCTTGTTATGTAACACTGTTGTCTTAAGCTAAAATTAACACAAAGCAGAAAGTAATACTCACATAATGCCACTACTCTTATCAATAAGGGCATTAATATCAACTTCAGCTGGTATATTTACTTGAAAAAAAGTGTTATGACAATTTATAATTGTGAATCCCTAAGTTAAATGAAGCTAAGAAGAACATTTGTTTTCAAGTCTATAACAGTTGCAGGAGTTTAACGAGCTTCATCAAAGTCACGGAAGAACTGCAGTCACTCAATTTTCTAAACTGTAAAAAAAAATATTTTCTTTACCTCACATAAGGCTTATGTCAATAGAATGTTTTCTGACTTAGTTCATTAAGATGCTTCCTTAAGAAAGAATTAAAAAGTACAGAATAAGGACGGTGTAAATCAGCAAAGTGATTAATCTGTTCAAAAAAGCCAAATATAACTCAAGCCTCCTGTGTTTTCACTGCCTCTATTTTCCCTCCCCCCTTTTCTCCTCCTCTGAGAAGTTCATAGTGTAGTCCTAACAGAAAAACAAACCAGTCATACGCAGCAAGAAATTAAGATCAGAAAAATCCAGCACTGTAGCAAGATTGCAGCAAGAAGTTACCAGACTCCACAGGTCAGAGGCATTCATCCCTTTTGTCCGCTCACCTGTCTCCAGCAACAGGCCTGCTTGGTATTTCCTTGTTGGCTTCAAAGCCCCGTTTTCCCTTGGGCTTCTGTAGAAATTAAATTCAATGCTAGAGTACCTATGTATATTACAAAAACTATGGTAGTATAATTTTCCAGTAGAGGCAAATATTGTGTTATATGATAACACTACAGCCCACAGATGTCTGTAGTTACACTGTCTTAACCTATTTTGCTTCCCATATGGGACTAATCTTCATATATTGTATAACTGCATTCACATTAAGGGATTTGCCACTTGAACCATACCAGTATAGGTCATGTTGCTTATGTTCATGTACAGCCCTTGTGCAGGTTACAATTACATACATTGCTCTGTTAATCTCTATGCAATTTGCTACAAAATACCTACCCGTCATGCATACATATTTTCTTCCTTTTTGTGCACTGTACTAATTTTGTACTAGCAAAGGTGCTAGAACACGTCACATACAAATATAAGTGTATCTCAAAGAACTGCAAGTTTACTGTTCTAGACGATTCCAGGAAAAAATTAACTTTGTTGCAGAGTACTTTATATACCTCCTAACCAACAATTATCAGCCACAATTTGTGGTATCAACTATGGTATCAACTATGATACATCTTGCAAAATGTGAACAAAAGCAAAGAACTTACCAGTTTAAAAGGTGAAACAATTTTTAAAGTGTCATTCTTTATTTTAAACCAAGTATGTCTGTCCTTTTAAAAACAGCCCTATTTAAAATAAAATGTGAAAGAAGGGCAGCCTACACTGTAGTGAAATCTAGAATCACTAAGTACAAAATATACAAGCAGTCCAGGCTTGCTGCAGAAATTTCAGAGAAAGTCAAAACACCAAACTGGTGGGTGTTACTGAGTAAGTGGCTAGAAATAGCATGTTGAGTGCTGAACCAGCTTTTTACAACACTAGCTTCATCTGCAGGTGCAGAAAGAAAGTGAATTCTTCATTTCAGTTTATTCAACAAGTTCATTTTGATTACTGGTTCATTCAGAGATGAGAACTAAACTGGGATTTGAAAAAGGAAGCCAGCTTGTTTTTCCCTTTTCCAAACTGTGAGCAAAATCAAGATGCAGGATAATTAGCTCTAACTTGGGGGAGGATAAGATCTGGTAGTATTAATATCTTGGAAGTTGGGGGAGCTAAAAACAAATTTTCATCTCTCATTAATGACTCCTTTGTGCATTTTAACTGAATCCCATCTAAATGTAACTTAACAGAAATAATCAGTTAAAAGCTCACAGCGTCTAATAAATGAAAGATCTCAAATAGTACTTAATGACTTAAAAAAACAAAATCAAAAGTTTGAATAGATATATGTTGACATATCTTAAATCAATGAGTACTCCTGTCCTCCTGACTGACAAAAAGTAACGTCCTGCCAAGCACAAGGAATCTGCTTTTATTTAAAAAAAGATTTAAAAATTATAAATGTAGAATAAGATTAAAATAAATCATGTCAATTAAGATTTCCTGCTTGCCATTTTAAATCATGAATCAATTAATTAAATCTCTGGTTTAAGCCAACAATAGAAAAAGGAAGTAGTGAAAACACTATTTTAACTTCTGGCATCAAATTTATATACAAATAACCATTCTCAAACATATGTCCTTGTTTTCTTCAAGTGAGAATGCTGATGTTTATTTTCTTCCAATAACATTTCAGAAAAGGCAAATCAATTACTACCTGCCTCATATTTCACATCCTTGTATTTGTTCCAAGGATTGAAAACTGACACAGTGGTGGATCTCATGACTGCTTTCCATCAGGTATATTAAACTGATTGTCAATGAGGTCAGGCTTTGCAGGTAGCAAGGCAAAAATTTCTCACACTCAGTTCTTTAGAAATATGAGCTTGAAAATTGCAATTTTCATTTTAGTTTAACCCTTCCTATAACTATTTTGGCATTCAAGCCAGTCTTTCATCATTACTTTAATTTCTGCTGCTTTCGTTTGCTGTCTTATTTTGAAGTCAACTGTTTCTCACTAATAATGAGGGAAGAAATCCAATGTATTCTGAAGAAATTATGTCCATGTTGTGTAAAGTGAACACCTCTCAGGTGGGCATTTTACCCTGATCCTAACATTAATGACTAGGCAAAATCTCCCAGCTGAGAATGCTATCTGTTTAAGTAATAGTTTAAGCTTATACAAATAAAGTTCAGAACAAGGTCATTCTGGTTTACCCAGGTCTTAAACAGCACCTTCCTGCCAAAAGTCTGAGTCAACACCTCCATAAGAATCCATAAGGATTTCCTGCAGTTCCAGAGACTGTTTTACCATGACCACTCCTGTCAAGGTTGATTCATACCAGAAATCTTACCCAAAAGTCACGTCAAAACACTTCGTTTAGGTGTCACCCTTCAGTGAACAACTTTGTCTACATCCACATACCTTCTCCCTGGCTCAAGCAATCATTTTCCACACTTCATGCCACAACCGAAACCTTTATCTGTGGTCAGTGACCTAGGTGGAATACTGCTGGATTTATGAAGGAATGACAGACACATGGTGAGGTTTGAACATTAAAGCCATTGTGGTTTCATGTATCAGGGAATGGAAGTCAGGACCAGCTCCTATTTCTGGCTCCAGTACAGGCTTGCTCTGGCATCTTGGGCAAGACATTTTAGCACCATGGACTGCCACACATGTCCATCCTAACTATTTGGACTCTTACAGAAGAATGGAGATTCTTACCTCTACAGGAGATCATCAAGGATTAGCGTTAACCCAGCGGGACTCTGATCTTAGTTGGAAAGTCTCAGCATTGCTACAATACAAGCAGATATAAACATTTTCATCATACTTGCACGGAGGTATGTTCTGAAGAGATGTGTTGTAGCAGCTGCAGCAATTCCCATACCAGGTTTCTCTGTTTGCCATGCTACTGATTCACTGGTCCATTTTTTCCAGGAAACCCCCTTCTTCACACATCCCTCATCCCAGTGAAACATGAGCCCAACAGCATTTGTGTAACAGTTAAACTTTTGAACTTGTTATGTAGGAGTAGCCTTTAACTTACGCAAAATACTTCTGGCCAGACTGATGTGTTCAGCCCAGGTTTAGTCCTCTACTTACAGGTCACACCTAATTGGAAACAAAACAGCTTTTAGTCCTTGTTACGCTCTTATTCAAGCCAGCAGGGAGCTATGAAAAGAAGACAAAATACAGTGAATTGCTGTCTCCTTTTTCCCAAATTTTCTTTTAACAAGGAATTTTCAGAGCATTTGCCTTTATGATACACATCCATGGTAGTAGCCAAATGTTACCTTTACATACAATAGATGAAGAAGTAAATTGGATTTTACTACTCACAAGCAAACTCAGTCAAGGCTCATTCAAAGAAAGACTCCTTAGGGCAAACTACTTATGTATCAGTGAATGCATGGCAAAAACAAGTCTAAGGGGGTAGACGGGTACACTACAGCTCAGCGAACTGATACTTTTTCCTGTGACAATTTCAATCCAGAATATAAGCCCTTAAAAATACTTAGCCTTTACTGTTAAGAAAACAACTTGTTTGCTAGATATAAACTGCAAGAAACTCAAGCCTGAAGACATTATAATGGATGTATAAATGGTCCGTTTGCCTAACAGGAAGTTTTTTTAAGCCTAAAAACTGATACCTCGCATTGCTACCATTTAAAATGTCTCTTCACTGACTCCAGCTTGTAAAATTAGATGAACACTGCAGAACATGTTACAGGGAGCTATGTCTATCTTACCATTAGCTTTTTGTTTTTGCCAAGAAGCTGAAGTAGGGGAGCAGATGTTGCTAACAGTGTGAATCCAGCTGGAAGACTCTCTACTGAACAGAAACTATCTACTAGTGTAATCTGTGATTTGTGTCATAAATGAGGAATTGGGGGAGAAAGTCAAACGAAAGACATCATACTCAAGCAAAGTAAGATGTTGAATGTGAAACCTTGATCCTTTTTAAGGTGACAGAAAAACTTCAGGATTTCCTATTCTAACCACAAGATGAACGATTATGATAATATACCCTTGCCAAGGGAAAAGATTAATGCAGTGAGGACCACAGCAAATGGCTGTAGGATCTGAACAGTCATTATACACGAAATGGTCTCAGGAAAAAGAAAGTAATTTAAATTCTTACTGCCCTTCCATTTAATGCAGAGATGGGAGAGACGGTTGCAGAGAGGCTGCATGCCAGAGACAGTAAAACAAATTTAAGAAAACAATCTCTCCTATCTTGAGATCTTTTCCTCAAATGTACTGCATGTTGCCTGAGCAAACAGTAGGATAAGATGTTTGTGCATAGGGAGTACAGAAAATAGATATTGACAGAACAGAAGATCACTTCATCTAGCCAGGGAAAGGCTTTTATCTCTTTTCAGATAGCCTGTTGTGTTTAAGGACAGGCAACATGAACTGTGAGCCAACAGAGTTCCCACTCTGCTGTGGCACGACAGCTTCATTCTGATGACAGGATTCCACAGAGTCTTTATTGCTGTAAGGAAACACTAAACTAGTTTATGTCTCGGTCACACACCTGCCCTCACCAGCAGTAGCCATGTTCTACATTTTGCAGCTGCACACAACGTGATTTGACAGACCAAGGTTAGAGTACTTTAAGTTGCCAATGCTTCCTATCATGAAACACACATTACTTTTATAAACTAGGGTTTAATCTACTGCCAGAATAGAGGAATCCAGGTCATCTGTGCCAGCTTAAACCACATCCTTTCTCTCCCAACCCACAGCCTCCTATGTTCCTTACAAGGAACATCATACACAAGCCATAGGAGACCGTAGAAAACTTCCCTTCTTAAGTAAGATGACTGCCAGCGAGTGACCTAATGGTGAACAATTCAGGATGATTTTGATTAATAGAATGTAATAGAAATAGAGTTGTTTCATATAACCTCTCAGTCTTCAATGCTGTAGTTAGGTCCTCTATTAATAGAACTGTCAGAAATGTGTACTCATGCCTGAATTGACATCAGGTACAGAAAGTTGAGTGAGTGAATTTAGTGCTGGCTTAACTGACATTGTGAACAAAGCCTACCTTTTATTCCTGAAAGAGAAATACCATCCACAATAGTGTCACTTCCCATCAACACGCCTGAATTGCAATCTGGGTGACTGTCTCTTAGCATAATAAGTTTACAAAATGCACTTGCACATGATAGCCTTCTATGTTTAAATGGATAGATTGTTTTTTAAAATTGAGTGAACCTGACTGAAGCAATACAAGATACAAATACAGAATACATTTAGGAATTAGAGTCAACCTACAAAGGAGAAGGACTTTCATAAAGACTTTCTTTGGCTAAGAACACCATTTATGAAATGAATTTCAGTAATAGTAGCATACACTGTGGGATGTCTTGTATCATCCTAGTTTAATCATTGAAGGGGACACAGATTTAATCAGAACTGCAAGAATATCTGGGAATAGTATTCTGATTAATTATACTAGCACAGTAATGAAACTCTCAGACTATACTAGGCCTTCCAAATTGCAGCGTGGGAAATGACTTTAGCATTGCCAACTAAAAACATCTCTCTTATAGGCTAGTCCTCTTTCCTTCATTGCAAGCCAAGTTTGGTGTTCACAAACAAAATAAACCCCTTGCAGTATAAAAAATAAAGAGAGCTGTTTTTCTAAAGGATTTGAACATTTTGGCAAACCGATACAGTATAAATCCCTTTGTAGTAACTTCTTCCTGCAATAGGGCAGGGAATTTCCTACTTTCTGTCACTGGTAATAATGGTTCATCCAATTAGCCAGAAACTGCATTTCCTTGAGAATTAAAATGTAAACTCAGAGAATCCAATAGGACGCTCAAAACCTATGGCAGAGGAGCAGAGCAGCCCGTACCTTTTATTTTAGAGTCTCGCACACCTGTTTATCACAGTATATTTTTCACAGTCAACACATGAATATACAGACAATTTGTATTTTTGTCAGTCCTTCCCTGGCCATTTACTTAATTCCTTGTGATAAACTATCCTAATTTTTAGCTCTTCCTCTCAGCAGTGCCTGTCCTCAGACTTGCAGTCACCTTCTAAAAGCTCCTTTTCCGAACGCTTTTGCTGGAGATCCAAAATCAAGCCTACGTCCTTCAGGGATAAACCAACGCAGGAGAGCCCCTTTGCCTCACAAGCACAACAAGGGGTTTGGTTTAGGCCTTTTATAACTCTTTCTCTTTCCTGGGCACATCTTCAGCACAGCAGCACGCTTCCCCATCACACCCACAGACAAAAATCTCCTACATTTTGCAGCAATCCTGCATGAGCAACTTCCATCCAGCAGCTGCTAATTCTTTTTAGCCTCTCTTTTAGCTGCTCTTTTTAGCCGCTCTTTTTAGCCCTTCCTCAAAAACTCGTGTATTTTACTGGTTTGGGGAGATAGTCTAAGCAGTCTAGGGCAAGCAGGGCTTTGAGGAGAAACAAAATGCCTAGATAGCTTTTGTTACTTTCTGTCCTGTATCTGAGAATAGTCCTGTGGAGTGTGGTAACTGAGGGAAGACATGCCTCTCACAGGGAGCAGCCAGCTGTCCCTCAGGAGAAGCCCCTCTGCCCTCAGCGAGGTGCCAAGCAGAGGCAGCCAGGAAAGCAGCCAGCAGCACAACCAGCGTGCTGTGCAGGGACGGCGCGTTACGCCCCTCCTGAGGAAAGTCCTCTCAGCAGTGGCTCTTT
>NW_009188945.1:0-16766 GCF_000690835.1 Fulmarus glacialis
ATATATATACTTTATATGTTATAACTAATATATAGTTATATATAAGGCCAGTTGTATAACTCTTAATTACTTAGTTGCGGCACTGAAACTTTTATACACTGGATTTCCTTTTTTTTTTTGCCGAGAGTGATGTCCCTCATGCAACTTTCATTTCATACTACAGGCATGAAACAAAAATAAGGTAATTGGATTGTTGCAAACACTTAGAAGTACACACAGAGATAAAAAACTGTTAAGAAGTCCTGTTACTAAGACAGACGTGATTTTTGGTGTCGTTTAGGTTTTTCCTTTTTAATGTAATCTTTTTTCTGTTATCCATGCTTTTTATAATTTTCTAAATTAGATTACTGCATTCCTTATACCTCGTGTATTTGTTCAAGAAATTGCCTGTCCATATACTGATGTTTCTCAGAGGAAACATGAAATCAGTACTCTTGCAGCCTTCACTGGTTCCTGGTTCATTTTGATGTGCAACTGGTCTATTAAAACTCTACCCCTTAAGAAATTAAAAACTCCCTCAAACAGCTGAAATCATCTCATTGGCTACAAACAGAAGATAGGAAAGGTGTACAGTTGTAACATATGCACATTAAGCTGAGTAACAGATATAACAGTAGTAACAGTGGAATAGCAACAGGATGTGACAGAAGCCTGAAGATTCAAGGAAGGAATTGCTGCATTTAGTGACACTTCTTTTTCACTAGTATTTTTACTTGTACTACTGAGATTAGGCTTACACAAATACATTCATCCATGCAAATGCCACGACATTTTCCAAAATGCAGAGGTATTTTTAATGAATCTCTAGTAACTTTTAAATTTAACCCATCCACTGAGTAGATCTTTGAATTTATTGACCATATTTGTCTATAGGACAGTTCATCTGTTTGTCTAGCAAGTAATTTAGAAAAATAATATTACTGAATCTTTTCTCCAGGGCAGGAGGAGTACTTTAGTCCAAACCCATTAAAACTGATATAAGACGAAGTAATTAATTTTTTTTGTGCTTGTTTATTAATGTGGTACATATTAATAAAGAAACTTGTTAGATCCTTTTAAAAATCTGGTAAAATAAAAGGAACCTAAAAGAATCCAATAAATGGTAGATTAGTTGGTTTGGTGAAGGCAATGGAGTTAGTGAAACTTACAACAATGGTGAATGCAACCAAATTGAAAAGGGCAGGATTCCTACACACAAGCAAAAGAGATGTTTGGTATTTATTTTCCTACAAAACATTTTTTTGTGTGTGTGTATATGTGTTTGCTTTATTTTACTTTGGTTTGGTTTTCTTCTGCAGTCATGCTGAGCTTCAGAGTTCAGCTATTGGGAAAGTTATCCCTTTAAGTACTGAGAAAATGTGATCTATTAATGATTGACAATAGAAGCATTGAACTATTTGATAACATTTTTCCAGGTTACCTCTCAGAATAGAGTTCCACCTTGAACTTATACATTTTTTAGGTCAAAATCAAAAAACTAGGGTACGAAACACTTTAGTGTGAGGCAGATTTTTTTGCCATTTGTTCCAACGTGCTGCAGGGAAACTAGACCAAAATTTTCTCAGGTTCTGTCCATGTCAACTGCATGCAAGAGTACCTACTTCACTGTTGGTTTGAACTTTCTTATTAGTCACATCATTGTACATGGTCCTTTACTTTTGAGATCTATATTTGTAAGGGGAAAGCTGACTACATTATTTATAAACTGTGTATACAAACACAGTTTATACATTGTAATAGTGAAATGATACTCTGTTTTGCTGTGTTAGTGGGAATGTGTAGTACATTTCATTTGTTTTTTGGGTACCTGAGCTGAAATTCCTTGTGTATGATTTGAAGAACTGTTGGACCTTCATGTGGGAAATAGAAAAGTCCTGCCCCTTTTCATTTTTTATTGTGTTTCAACATCTGTATTGATACACTAAAGACCTAGAGGTGTTTTACCGCAAGGGAAATTATATATGCATTTCTACATACACTTTAAAAATCATGGTATCCCTCTTCTATGTTGAATTTCCCAAAATAGTAAATATTCTTACATTGAAATCTCTGTGCATTTGTTCTCCATTTGCAAAGTGTGAAGGGCAGTAGTAGTTAACCCTATTGCAGTTTAAGAAATATAAATTAATTTTTGGTGAGAAGTTAATATGATATGAGATCATCAGAGTAAATTGATGAGATCATCAGGTAAATTAATAATTTTCATCTTACTCCAAGAACTGAATGGGACACACAGAAGATTACAGAGGTCTGCATACTAAACACTAAGTCCAGTTAGTTAGAAATAGTTAATACACTTTTGCGCAAAGTATACAATAGTTTGGGCTTTTGAAATAAGCAGGTTTTATACAAAACAACAAACTATGCTGTATGAACACACAGCAAGATATATTTTGGGTCTTGGAGAATAACTGCAAATAGTAACTACAGTATTTGGAGGTAAGTTCACATAGTCCTTCAAAAAGGAGCTGAGTTTGCTTGGACCACAAATATAACATGTTTGGTTTTGTCATGAAATGTTCTCCACCAATTCTTCTTTAGAGATTTAGGTCATTGACTGAGTTTTCTGCCAGTTATACAAATTTAATTTCGTGTCTCATAAATATGTGAAAATGAAAATAAACACTCAAATTATCACTTTGGTGGAACTCAGCACAAAAAGAGACAGTTTGATTAATTTCATTGCCTTTTCTTTAGAATTAAATAGTTGTGCTACATATTGCTTCTAACATTACGCAAACAAAGCAACAATAGTTCTTATTTTCAGAATATAAAGACAATAGATTATTCAGTGCTACTAGAGGATTATGCTTTACACACAGTTTAGACAATCTTATGTAGGAAATATACTCATGATTCGCTTTTAGAAAAAAAAAAAAACATTTGATTTTAAGCATTCCAGACATAATCCATGTGAGTGAATTTTCTAGCTCTGTACAACCAGTTTAAAGTAGGTCTTCTCAGCTAGGTTCCATCTATTGTATCAATCATATTGGGGGGGCATAAGAGTCATCCTGTTGCCAGGGAAATTTTCTCTCATGGAGCTGTATTCATACTGGTTTTGTCTAGTACAGGTTTGCTTGCAGGATGTTTTCTCTTTGTTTTTCCCCTTAGTAGTATTTTGAACTGACTTGCTTCATAAACAATCCCATCTTTGATTTTCATATTATACTCAGCAGCTGTTTTATAATTTTTTAATTTTTTTTTTTTTTTTTTTTTTTTTTTTTTTTAATAACCATCAGCGAAAAAGACTGGTTTTGCTACTGGCATTTTTCTGAATACTCATACACTTTTGACTACATCTGGATGAATACTGAAGGAAAAGGGAAAAAAACCCCAAACCACCACATTATCTCAAGTCTATTAAAAAATCTTTTTGAATTTTCTTCTACACCATTTCAGCAAATGCACCTGCTGGCATGGATGCTTCCAAGAGAATACAAATTAAGCAAATGTTGGAGAATATTGACTGAATGAATTTCAGATGAGTAGTTGTGAAAAATCACATGTGATGCCTCATACAGAGGTTTTCAGTCACATAAACAGTAGGATGAAGTCGTTCAGTTCAGTTATACTGATTTAATGATCAAACATGTTTAGATACTCTTTAAAAATAAGGATTAATTTTTTTCTTTTTTTTTTTTTTTTTTTTTAAATTAATTGTAGTACTGCAGTGCATGGAAGCCCCTTACATGTTCTTGCATTCTATTTTCATAGGCTCTTAAGAACAAAAATTTTCCACATAATAATACCAACTATAAAATAAGTTAAATAAATAGACAACACTTAGGTGGTTTTTTATCAAACATTTTATTTGCTGCAAAATATTCTTATTAATACTAACCTTGTTCAGTGACTGCTTCTGTCATTTGTCAATTCTTGCTCTTTCAGAAGGGATCTTTTTATTTCTAAGAACTTGTTTCCAAGAGTTTTGTTTGGAAGATTTAAAGAACAAAAAGATTGGATAATTAGGGTGAGTTTATTATTATTTTCCTTAGGGATGATCTGATAAGATTCTTAACACATTTGGTAAAGGTAAATTGTTTACTTCCAGTTTTGACTTTGGCAGGCATTTTGCCATTTTTAATTGCTTAAATAAGGAGAGTGATACATAATTTTACTTTGAGACATTTTGCACGCATTTGAGAAATTTGAATGTATTTGGAACCATACATTCTACTATAGAGTACATTGGATCACCTTTATCTTTGCATTTAATTTAATTAAAAGAAATTACTGTTTTGCACATGCAGTTGTTAAGTGTGCGCCAAGGTTTCATTTCTCACTGCTACGTAGATGTATTGGGAAGAAAAAAATGGCATATTCAATGGATTTGGGTTCCATTTAGTTTTCTTTTCATTATTCATAAAATGTACAGTGTATAGACTTGACCACATAAGGAAAATGGATGTTGATCAAAGACTTTCATACAGTTTCACATCAGTGTAAAAATAGATTAGATGTTGCCTACCCAATGTTAAACCTCCTGTGTGTGCTGCCTTGTACTGTGTTCTTACAACTTGAGAGACAAAGCCAGCCAGGTAATGATGTTTCAGTTCAAACTGAAGGCTAAGTTGCTTCTCAGGAGGGGTTACAGTTTAATTCTTTATTTACACGGTGGAAACCACATGAAATGCCGAAGTATCAAAACACAAGCTCGGTGGGAGACATGTTTTTACTTTTAAAATCTGTACCAGCCATAAGGTGGCAGTGTGGCAACTGTTTTTAGCTGAAGTGGAAAAAAAGGAACTATAACTCCTAGGCTGATTTCCAAGGTACAAGAAAAATAACACAGCAACATTTTTGGTGTTTAGGGGATATTTCTTTCTCTAAACGTATATATTTAAAAGAACTTAGGCTACTGAAATACAGAAATTTCTAGGAATGAAATCTCTTTTGCTAATACCTGACTTCAGGCGAAGAAAGATTCTGGCAAAATATAGAGGAAATATGTAAAAATATGTTAAATATGCAGTCTACAAAATATTAATCAGAAGCAGGATGAGACACTTAGTTATGAATGTTACATGGTTTATACACATTCCTTAAAGAAAGTCCATTCTTTTCTTAGAGAAATAACATTTCTTTAAAACATTAAGAGAGCAATCGTGTGCATGTGCATATACCCACATAGGTATACCCACACATGAAAACAACTCCAAAAGTAAAACACTTTCAAACAACCTGAAGTTGTAAATTCATGAACACTCTCCCTCTGCTCCCCTTCTCCTATATTCCCTTAGCATCTTTCTTTGTTAAACACTGAAGGTTAAACAAAACAGATGTAAGAATGCTCAGTGGATTTTTCACTGGCTTCAAGTGTGCATCATCCCAAAAGCTTCTCAGAAAAAATCCTTGAAAGATATGAAATGTATCACCAAAATGCAGATGCAGGAGAGCTCAATGCCTGTTCTTCTCAGATGTTTTCAATAGGTTTGACCTCATTTCTGCATTAAAGTACACATATAGAAAGCAGTTGGCCGTTCCTACTCAATTCTGAACGTGCAGATGGATAATGAAAATTTTGGATCAATACCAAATGTGCAATTTTTATATAGATCACGTATTTATATGAAGTCTTTTCAGAGCTAATTTTCCTTCTAAAAAATATTTACTATAAAGGCACATCTTGCAAAGTACAGAGAATTTAAACACAAACAAATCTGTTGGTTTGGAGTTGGAACTAGAGGGCCTTTACATCCTAGAGAATTAAAACAAGTGAAGAAAAAAAAAAAAAAAAAAAAGAGGACAAGTTAATATTCAGAACTGAATTCATTGTTTTCCATTCTCTACAACACATTGCTGATAATCAGTGTCTCTGCTGTTTTAAGGCAAATTGTCATGCTTAAAACCTAGTTCCAGTCCCAGATTTGTAGTGGATTTTTTGCTTTTAATCCTTTGGATTAACAGTTTTCTCACACAACAGATTTATACAAATCACAAAGCTACAAAAAGCAAATAAAACCAACCTACATTCATGATGACATTTGTCTGTATTCAAGGACTTTTCTGTGCATTTATAAAGGCCTGTAAAATAGCTTTTCTATTCCACAAATGTGCTAAAATTATTATGTATCTTCTTCCGATTTTCTTTTCATTCATGTCTTTTTTTTAATTGATAATATAAAACTATAGCTATTTGCAAACATAATGACTTTGCAGTTCCCTTAAAAAAACAAACAAACAAGTAAGCAAACAAAAAATTATGTATGGTACCAGATGAAAAATTACAAAAAGCACATTTTCCTAAGGCTATATAAAAGTTATCTTCAACTCTTAGAGGTATCAGTGATAAATTTTCATTTTTCTGACAAGTATTAGGTGAAAAACAGTTAGAAATGGTTAATCATATGTTTTACCTATAGAATACTGATGTTTTCTTAATAAACAATAATTATTTTTTTCACCCGCTAAGTGGTAAGCACAACATTTCAGGAAGTATTTAGGTATCAGTAAAACAGGTAGAAAACAAAAAAAAAAATCTGTTAAAATCAGATTAAAAGAAACCCACCAAACAACCAAAACCCCCCAAAACTGCCCTTTTGGTCACTTATGATTAGAACTGATGAGAAATAAATTCAATTGAAAAAAGAAGAGGACTATAATTCACCAGCAATGTAGTGGTGCATAAGCTACTCCGTGCTTTAGGGGTCTGAATTAAATGTTTAAAAGCAAACCGTGCTGCTGTGAGGTTTATACAGGGTTTTTGTCACTTCACAAGGGCAGTTCCGTCTTGAACCTTACAAATTACAAGTGGAAACAGGTGGCAGCCTGCTTGGCAGTTTCCCTGAAGAAACAGGTCCTGGAAGTATAGGTCCCCAGACCATAAATAGCCTACAACCCTGAACCTTGTAAACCCACAGCTGGAATGGATCCACCTTCTGCAGACCTTAAGCTGCTACTCTTTCTGCAACGCTGCTTGCAACCCCCACGTTGCTCAGTAGTGAACAGCTGTAAACCCCATGCAGGTGCCCAGTGCTGGCAGTGGGTGCTGCAGGAGCGGCCTCTGTGAAAAGAGGCTGGGGGCTGCTCTGTGCTGGACACAGTTGTTTCTAGCCACCTCCAACAGACCCACCAAAGGCCACAGCTAAGCCTCTCAGAACAAATCGTGGTGCCTCAGGGAAAACATGTTTCAGAAAGTGCAAAGATGATGGACAGCCAGAGGAGGGGAAAATAGTGGGAAACATGAGAGTGAACACCAAGGGCAGAGAAGGAGAGGGAGGAGGTGCTCCAGCTGCCAGAGCAGAGATTTCCCTGCAGCCTGTGGAGAGAAACATACACTGGAGCAGGGGAAAAGAGTGAGGCGGAAGCTGCAGCAGAGAGGAACTGCTGCGTCCTGACCACACCCCCCCCACCCCTGACATGCTGCCTGGTAACTAGAGGAGTCAGGAGTGAAGAGTGAAGTTGAGCCTGAGAGAGGGTGGAAGAAAGGTGTTGTTTCAATGTTTGTCTCTGTTTTTCACTATCTGGATCTATTTTAATGGACAGTAAGTTAAATTGATTTTTCCCAAATCAAGTCAGTTTTGTCTGTAGCAGTAATTGGTAAGTGATCTCTCTGCTTTTACCTTGACTTATGAGCTTTTTTCATCTTATTTTCTTCTCCTGTCCTGCAGAGAAGGGGAAGTAAGTGAGCAGCTGGGTGGACCTTTGACTGTTATCCAAGGCTTAACACTACAACAGGCTTCCTTGTTTGAAGCCTAAAACTGTCACTCTTACTGCTACAGGTCCGTTTGTTTTCACAGTTCTTCATCAGTTATCTCCTCTCCTTAGCCTCTCTTTCTACACTGTTAGGGCTAAAGTCCCAACTGAGAGAGGGTGGAAGAAAGGTGTTGTTTCAATGTTTGTCTCTGTTTTTCACTATCTGGATCTATTTTAATGGACAGTAAGTTAAATTGATTTTTCCCAAATCAAGTCAGTTTTGTCTGTAGCAGTAATTGGTAAGTGATCTCTCTGCTTTTACCTTGACTTATGAGCTTTTTTCATCTTATTTTCTTCTCCTGTCCTGCAGAGAAGGGGAAGTAAGTGAGCAGCTGGGTGGACCTTTGACTGTTATCCAAGGCTTAACACTACAACAGGCTTCCTTGTTTGAAGCCTAAAACTGTCACTCTTACTGCTACAGGTCCGTTTGTTTTCACAGTTCTTCATCAGTTATCTCCTCTCCTTAGCCTCTCTTTCTACACTGTTAGGGCTAAAGTCCCAACTTCTTGTGCAACTTGACCTCTTTAAACAATAATGTGTCACCCTCTAGATTTATATAGAAACATAGGTATGTCTCAGTCATTTTTTGTTTCAAGTTTCTTCAGATTTTTCTTCTCATTTCATCCATATCTCTTGCTACCTTCTCCTATATTCTTTATACTATATTAGATCTTTCCTCATTTTTCTCCTCTATTTTGTGACATTTTTTTTCTGCCTGAGCTTTTATAACACCTTATTTAGAAGCTCACTTTTGCCACTGAGAAACTATACTACCTCTAAAAGAAAGAAAGGATGATACAAGTGTCATTATGAAAAAGAAATGTATGAAAAAAAAGGAAGAAGGAAAAAGAAAATTGGGTTTTCTTGAGAGGGTTCACAGGAGAATTGAACTGCAGTGAACAATGCTGTTTTCTTTTGCCTGGCTTTGGGGATCTTTTGGGCTTAGTCTCTTAGAAATTCAACTTTAATAGCTCAGTTCTCTCTCTGTGCACTCCTAGGCACCCTGTTGACAGTCTCCTGACCAAAGTCAGCAAAATCTAAAAGAAACCAGTGTTTGGAACTGTATTCTTCCCTTCCCTATACTTACACATAGGCATATAAGCAAACTGCACAAGACTTGTTTTCTAGCGCCATGTGTTTTGGGAGCAGGTGTATCTGGAAAAATGGGGATGATAATAAGTGGCAGGTGTGCCATGACAAAAGTAATAGAGCAGAAAGGTTCCCAGGATGTGATTTTTCACTTTCTTCTCTTTTGTCTACTCAGGACATTGGTGATGAAAGAAATCTCTTTTCTCGGTTAATGTCACTTGGACAAGCAGAATTCTGATGTGGGAAGCCTCTCCAGCCTTTCCAGCCTGGATTTCATACCATTGGTTGTCCTTAGACTATATAAGCAATCTGTAAAGCACAGGATCATGAACTGAACCGCATCTCTTCTTGTGATCACATTGTCAGAGTCCCATTTAAAGCAAAACAAAACAAAAGAAAACAATCTCAGTATCGTAAAGAAAGGTATGGGGATAAGAAAAAGTGGAGTTTGTTTGATTAATGATCTCAGACTATTTCTGTTCTTTTCAGAAAAGGGATACTTACTTCCAGACTCTTCGGTGTCCTTTCTTCATGCCTCCACAATTAACAAGAAAGAAACAAACTCATACTGAATAATTTAGTAATTTGTTAACAAAGTTAATCTGTATAAAATACAGTATTTCAATATGGAGACAACTAGCCCTGTGCAAATCCAATAAGCTTCTTACATCATATATGTTCTTCACTCCTGAGTACCCTACCTGCCAACCACCAATAAGACTGTTTAAACATTTGGGTTTTTACACTTAGCTTCATAGTATGGCAAAGTTAAAACATTTTCAGGCTATTCAGTGGTCAGTAGTTAATTTACTCTGTATGCTTTTTCTCTCCCCTCTGCTCCTAAGTCCTAGTTTCTGTGAAATACATTTTTTAAGAAGTGTCAGCAACCTTTTACTTTCAAATATATATGAAGGAATTGACAATTTCCATTGCCCACTCAGATTCTTCACGACACCACCAGTGATGAAACAACTTTTGAAATGTCTGCAAAGGAGGCCTCCACATTAGCAAGAATTATTATGCCATTTCCACTATTGTAACAGTGGTCTGTCATTGTTTTTTGCAGTGAAGCTCTTCTACTCTACTTTCAAATCCAGAGTGGAGTCAAGAAAACAGTGTAACAGCATGCACATTTTTGTCATTGCTGCAGGATGGGACCACAAAGGTACCTCTCCCCTGAGAGAGGAGTTTAGTCAGGATTCCCGGTGGAGTAACTATGAGTTCTTTATTAGCATTCCATAGAGTGAAATCCAAAGATCAAGAGTGGCACAAATTTCTCCCAGCAATGTCAATAGGGAAAAAATTTTACTTAGCTGCAAAGAAAAAGGAAAGAGATGCCTTAGAATAATTTATAGCAAATCCAGAAGCTGTTGTGCTGTAAAAAATCCTGCATGTTACCATGTTAGTCTGAATCTGAATCATGTCAGTCCGAAATATGTGAATCATCCCTCACTGTCCAAAATTTGAAGATCCTATGAATCTTATTAGTAAGGCATTCATCTAGCTCTGCAAACTACTAATGTGTCAGAGTGAGAGCTCAGCCTCAATGTATGAATTGCAAGAGTTGTTTCAAAAGTTTAGAAGATTTCTATTATTTTGGTATTTTTACTTTTTCTTTAATGTGTTGAAAGGGCATAAAATGTAAAAAACAGTGAAAATCATCTTATCTTGAATTTAATACAAGTTTTGACAAGTAGTTTACTTTTATGATCAGGACACCGTATTATGCTTGAGTGGACTAAATGCCATGAGCACGTTATCATTATCTGAGGTAATCACACTGAATTTTAATTTTGCTGTGGGATGTTAATTTGGAATGTTATGGCCACCAAGCACATGTTTTGCCTGAGAAGACTTAATCGGATGATACTATTATTTAGCATATTATTTCCCATGGGCAAATTAAGCTCAAGTGTTTAGCTTTGTGGATCTTTGAAAATCTAATGAACTACCCTGGGATCACACACAAGGCAACAGTGCATACACAGTGATAAATAGCAAATCACATTTTAATTTCTTTAAACAAATAAATAAGTTCTGATATTTTAGGGAAAAATATTAGATTTGCTTTCTATTTTAAGTTTGACACCGAACCAGTTAAGTGTTTATGCAAGTATGCTTATACAGGGCTTAGCACTACATTAATTTGATCTAGAAAGCAAATGGAATATATCACTCTATCTCTTTTTGAGATAAACCAATGGCATTTGTGCAGCCTTTAGCTATTCCTCTGACAATTCAATGTAATCTGGGATATCAGCTGATACTATATTTTAAAAACTTAAAATGCTATCTTTATCTGCTTCAGCAGAAATTATCTGTTTCAAGCAGGTTTATGAAAGATATACTTTTGTGATTTTATGGAATCTTTATTTGTCAAAGGAAGAGAATCGCCTCTTGAAGCCATTAGCTATGAGATATGTGTATGAAGACGTGAAAATCTTCTGAAAGATTTAAAAAAGCCCAATAAAATAATTCACCTGGTGTAATTTTTACCTGTTAGTGGGTATGTGACTTTTGTATTTAAGTTCACTCACCAACCAAGAAAGAAACTTTTCCATGACTGATTCCTAATGCTACGAATTACAAAGACAGTCTCTTACTGGGATGAAAACACTAATCACCATCTCCCATTAGTTTTTTGTGGTCAAGGACAAGGTCATTTTCTGCAACTTCTTTATTTTTTATATGAGAATATAAAGATGTAGCAATAAAATCATATCTTACCAAACCACCAAGAAAGTACAACAGCATGTAAAATAAAGTAACGAATTTGGAAAAAATCAAGATGTGTCACAATTATAGATTTATTATTTAGAAAAAACTGTGTTTATTCCTTTAAATGCTTACTTGTATTTTACATTATAAAGAATTTCTCTTACTGTCTGAAATTAGGTTTTAATAACATAATCTAAGAACCATCACCTTATTTACCATAAGTTTTAACAAGTTCCCTCTCCTACTTTCCAAATATCAAAACAATCAAAAATATTAAAAGAAGAAAAAAAAGAATATGGTGTCGGCTTCCATTTGTAATTTGAAATACAGAATTTTTCTCCTATTCTACCAATTTGGCTGGATATCATTCTGTCAAAACATTTTCAGGTTCCAAGCTGAAGAAGGTTGTTCTTGCCTTTTTTGTGTTTCATTCTATTCTTTCACTGATTAAAAAAAAAAATATTTTAACCTCTGTTACTAGGATATTTATAAAAATAGATTTAGCAAGACTACTAACATGAGAATTGCATGGCAAAAATACTTAAGTTAAAAGAAGTAAAACTCAGATTAGTTTGATGATTATATGGCAACTGTGTGAACTCCATAACTGATCATTTTTAGTACATTTTTAATAAGTCACATAGCAAAGGGAATATTATCAGCAGTAAAAGATAATTTTAGAGATAAATCCTTTTTCCTTCTTATGTCTTAATTCAAAACTATTTAAAAAAATGACCCAAACATAATCTTATGCCCATTTCCTTGAGATGCAACATGTCTGTGAGCAGTATTGTATCCTCACTTGTGTATCTCTGCAGTGAACTTTTGCAGAAAGGAGGAAAGGAATCTGTTTCCTAATGGTTAAGAATGTTTTATTATATTAAAAGCCCTACTTTGTATAATTTGCTCACTGTAAGACAACTCTAATGAACAGAAAATGGACCACTGCATAACCTGACAACCACATTTATCCGTAAAGAGGGTTAGTTTCGTATCAGATCCCACCTTCAGCTCTATGAAACTGTACTATGATGGAAAGAATTCAAGCAGTAGGAGAGAAATCTCCAGAACTCTGTGGGTTTTGAGTTTGTTGTTTTGGGGGTTTTTTTTGTTAGATATCCAGCTAACAAGCAAAGCTCTGTATCATTTTCCAGTTGCATAGTCAGAAATCTAATGGAGCAGCAGGATCACTAGAACCAAAGAACATTTTATTTTCTTTGATCTTTATAAACATGTAGGCAGGGCCAAGAAGAACAGTGTATCATTTTAATCACCAGTCCAAAATAATCTGTAAATGAATACTTATCTGAGTAAAGATAGTGTTTACAATGATGTCAAAAGTATGCTGACCTGAATCAAGCCAGCTGGTCCATCTTGTGTATTTTGTGTTTGGCAAGTGTTAAATGCAAGATATTAAGAAAATTACAAAAAAAATCCCTGCCCAAACTTCAAACCTCCACACCAACAGTCTTTCAACTTGCATAAAAGATAGTTTATTCTTAGCTGGAGGTTGCTTCCACCCATTGTTGAGTGGGTTTGTATACTTCTCAGAATTTTTTTTTTAATTTGCCGTAGTCTGAGTTGCCTTGGGTTTGCCAGGAGCCAGTCACAGCAAGGACCACTCTGGGTGCCAACTTTCACTATCCCCCCAATGAAGTAGGCTTTCTAGAGTTCCCATTGACTCGTAAAAGGTGTGATGGTTTTTTTCTATCTACAGAAATCTGCCTACATGGGGTATCTAACCAAGTTAATCTACAATGAGGCCTCAGCCCTTGATCTATATGCCTGCACTCTTGCTGGAGTTTGATAATTCTACCTCATAACCAGGAAAAGAAGAAAGAGCCAATAACCGGACAGAGTTTTCTAAATACCATTATCTTTGTGGTTTTGTGATATTCCTGAAAATAATTACTTTTTGATGTATTCTTTTTAATCAGAATAAGCAAGAGATAAAAGAATCTGAAAAAAAAATAAGCATAAGATAAAAGAATCCTAAGAGGACCATTTCAGGGGCTTTCCTTCTCTTCTTTTAATTTCCAAAGGAGCATTTTTGCCTTCCTTCTCTCTGCACTTCCAGAGTGTATAGCTATGTACTAGGAGCTGATGGTGAGACTTTTCTCTTTCTGGGAGAAAAAAAAAAAAAAAATATATATATATCAGAAAATGATGATGAAAATGTTGGGGAATTACTCAAAAATAAGGAGAATTTGTAATTTTTTTTTATATCAGAGTATATTTACAATCTATGGTCATTAGTCAAAGTACAACAGTTCTGGTTTTCCGGGAAAAGAGATGAATGTTCAGATACGAATGAGTTAATTTTAAACCATTCCTCAGTAAATGCCCAAAATGTAGTGCCACTTTCTATTCCTATTACAATCATGAGACTGTCGCTATAATTGATTAATTTTGTGCCATTCTTTCCCAGTGATCTCTTTGTCACAAGAATGAACTATCACAGAATTTTAATGCTTAGTACATTTTAGTTTTCATAATGTATTCTGATTCTTATTCTAGTGACAAAGGTTGGCACAAAATCAGACCGTATTCATAACAAAGGCTGCAAAAATAAAGCAGGAAACTGTATAGAATCCATCTTCATGACAATCTCAGAACAATGAGAACAGAAATATCACAAAACAAAACTCTTTATTCTTGTGGCGGTCTTGGTATTGTAATACCACAGTACTCCAAAATGCATTTCTGAACCTTCTGGATTGGATGTATTAAAATCATTTTGCAGTATGGATATCTTTCACAATATTTTAAAAAGGGGACAGTGGAAAAAAAAAATAGTGTCAAAATATGATTTGTTAGAAATAGTTGTAGTTTAATGGAAAATACCATTTGGCTGCTTGCTAATTCCTAAATCCACCACTGAATTACTGGGGGGAGGGAGTGGGGGCAAGCAGGGAGGAAGGAAAAAACAATGGTTGTTTTTCATAGAACCTTTACACCACAAACTAGTTGTTTCTTTCTGGACCTAGTGTTAGTACAAGTATTTCCTAACATAGCAAAACTATGAGTATCAAATACAAGAAACCTTCAGTAAGTTAGAAATAATTACCATTTATTGAAGTTGTGGGTTGTGATGTTATGAATTATGTGTATTCTCCATGCTCTGCTTCTAGAAGGACCGTGAGCCAAGAACCAATGGTGAATTTAGTTTTGGTTCTCTAGGGTAAACTAAGCTATGTTCTTTAACACCAAACTCAATGATTGCATACAATCTCTACATTTGTCTATCCTTCTGTCTAATGTTATTTTTTCTTTTAGCACCACAATTTTTCAAACTCTCTGTTGGAATGAAAACTATTATTAGTACACAAACAGATAGGTAAACAAGCCTGGCTATGTTGTACTTTATTGTAAACAGAAAGAAAAACAACCTGTTCAACAGCTTGGTGGACAGATGGTGAAAATATTTTCTGGTTTAACTATGAAATGATAATCATAAATGTTTTAATTTAAAGGTCAGTCCATATTTCTAATTTGAACAGTTTACATATTTGGCTGTGAGCTCACACTTGACATACAACTCAAAGTTTTATTTTATATTATTTTTTATATATATTTCTCCAATCCAAGAGGAATAAGAGGGAATACCAAGTACTTACAGTAATATTTATTAACTTCTAGTGTACTACAATGCAACTTCAGAAAGAACACTAAAATATTTATGCATGTATGGGACATCTCCTGTCACCTGTACTGCACTACTGCGCATAAAGGCTTGACACATATTTAAATATTTCAGGCTGGAAACTAAGAAGGTATACTAGGGAAATAGTCCATGCTTAGCTTTTATATTCTAACATTTGTCTCTGCTGTTGCCCACTGTTGAAATCAGGGTATTTCACTGGATGTGCTTTTGGTTTGACATCCTAAGGCTTCTCTAATAGCAGCTAGATACCAATAAGTACACAGTCTTTTGGAAGAACAGTGTATAAAAAAAGAGAAAGGTATTTATTGTTATCTCCTGTTTCTACTGCACTACAATTCCAATAGGGAGTACAGTAATAAACACTTTCCTAGCTCTGCCCAGGTTTGTATATTTGTGATACTATTGTTTTTCAACATTGAGAGATTAGTCAAAAAACTCCATTTTCAGACTCTGGAAAAAGATCTCTTCTTCGTGGGATCAAGGTTAAATGAAATGTCTTATTCAGCTCTCTGAATTCATAAGTGTATGATCCTCTACTGCCCTGGGAGTCCATGACCACCCCAGGAGGGAAATAAAGAGGTCTTGCTTACAGGAATCATTTTTTTAGACCATAATTTCAGCATACAAAAAGAGAAGCTAGCGTCTATTATTGAAGCCAGAGAATTTTAAAGCTCAGCTCCCAAACATTGATGACCAAGAACTATGCTCACGTGTGTAGATGTTGAAATGCTATTTAGGCATTTTCAGCATTCATCATCCATCTGGAGTAAAGGCTGAACACATCCTCCAAAAGAAAACAGCAGAATCTTATCTGAAAACAGACAAATATGCAATGATTTTGGACTTAAATTGGTGGGAATCAAGTCTGTTACTATCCCAACAGAAATGATCTCAGAAATAAAAACCAAAGATCAGTGGTTTCATAATCTGTAATCTATATGTGGAGTTCCTGGAATTAACTCTACAACATTTGTCTGCATGTTTTCATCTGTTAGGGATGTTCCTTTTAATATTCAGAGAAAGCTGTGTAATTATCTATGGATCTGTTTAGTCCCCATACTAGATTTTCCAAAATATGCAGTCTTTTATTGATGTTGGCCAACCTCATCCCCAGTACATTAAGAAAAAAGCAACTTCTCTGCAGGAGTAGTACCTATACCATTGTTAACACAGCAGGACCTGTTGGTATATAGTGCATGCTCCTTTTTTGCGTGTCTGAGTCTCTCCAATCAAAAGAAACAGGGCTATGGGAGGAGAGAGGAAGCAAGTATTCGTGGCCCTTCACAGTATTCAGTAAGCAAGATGTGACCATAGATCCAGGAACAGATGGAGTACACTGTCTCACAGGAGGAAAAGCATTCTTGCTCATGAGTTGGCGGAGCTCATCGAGAGGTATTTAAACTAGGTTCGAAGGGGAAAGGGGATAAAACCAGGCTCACTAGAGATGAGCCTATGGGTGGCATGCCAATTTTGGGGGTGAAATTGGTAGCCCAGCTCAAGTGCATCTACACCAATGCATGCAGCATGGGTGGCAAACAGGAGGAGCTGGAAGTCATTGTGCAGCGTGGCAGCTATGACTTAGTTGCCATCACAGAAA
>NW_009188946.1:0-33080 GCF_000690835.1 Fulmarus glacialis
CATGCTTACTGGTAGGGCAGGCTGGTATTTTGCTAGCCAGATCTTTGATCCTTTCAAAAGAAAAGAGAGCCCTGAGTTTTAGCTGATGTTCATTTCTAAAGCTTTTGCTACTAAAGCAATATGCATGCTAAAGAACTGCAAATGCTCAATAATATTGAAGTAATCTGGAATTTCAGAAGCTGTTCCTGGTTCATGCTGTATGAAAACTGTCAGTCATGCATGGCTATTGTAACCAGGTTTAAAGCATAAAGAGCTGAGGAATACAGGTCTAATTTGCGTGTCCACTGTGTCTGCCAGGATTTAGAAGTGCCATGTTAAAACTCAACTACTTTCTCCCCCAAGGATGTATATGTTGAATTATTAATAACACAAATGCTTCCCTGCACTATTATTTTATTTCAGTACTTTTGCATAATTATCAGAGCTCTTTCATGGCACTGCCAGTTTTTTAAAGCTCAGCCATGCTGCATTATAAGCAAACAAAACATTATAAATGTAGTCTTTGTGAATACAAATTGTGAGCACTGCGTATTTACCGACACACAGCTGAAAAATCTCTGCCTAGATGTGATAGTATTGATAGGTAAAAGCTACCATGCAATGAAATAAGATGATACCAATCTTTAGTTCTTTAATAAAAATATGTACTAAGGCATATTTTTATGTACAGTTTTAAAAATGCAGTATTCATTCATGTATTAATGTGTAAAAAGTAAGGTATAACTCCTGTAAAGTACTTTTAAAGTACACACAGTATATTTACTGGATAATGAAACTATCCATAGTGTAACTAGGAGATGCATTCTGGGATGATCTGTAAACCTGCATTGATTTTTCTCCCTTCTCTTAACTACCTTCACCGCCATTTACCATAACAATCGAAAAGGCATTTAGACTGGAAGGAACTTCTCTGGGTCGCTCAGTTTATCTCTCCGCTTAGTGTATTTAATGTTTTCTTTCCTTACTTAAACTGAGATGAACCTGAAGGACAAACTATAGCCTCACATTCCTGATTTCAGCAGATTACGTACCTACGAGAGCAAGAACAAACATTAAAAAACCCTGAAATGGCACAGAAGAAGCCTGTGATGACTTGGCTAACAGAGACAGACTAGTCATCCACATTTCACAGTAGCATTAAACTGAACTATCAATCAGGTATTCATCCACATTTCATGGTAGCATTAAACTGAACTATCAATCAGGTACCAACTTCCCTTTGCGCCAAGCTCAGCATCAAGTATTACCCACTTGTTGCTTGCTTGATCAGACAGCTCGTTTGCTCATTAATGTGGCGACATTTTATATGGTCTACATTTTCACTATCTTCTTAAAATAAATAGGGTGCAAAAATAACGATAAAGTGCTAAGCATTTGGATATATTGTTTTTTATATCTTCACAACCTCAAATAATCAGTATATACTTAAAGTAGCTTGGTGGCTTAAGTATCATTCCTTGGATGAAAAGAAAACTAAACTGAGAAAAGACATGAACTCCCTTGAGCAATGTTTGTCAGCTTCAGCTAGGTCACGGCGAGCTGGGTGCGCTCAGCCCTTCCTGAGCTTCAACGCTGTAGATACAACCTGGTCCTGCAAACATCATCTTCCTCCCAGGGCTGTAGCTCCAAGAAAACCAAGGGAAGGAGTGCAGTCGGAGTATGCAGAACACACATAAGTGGATGAACCATTTCGATATTTTAACTATGTCATTTACAATTTCCATTCTCAGTTCCAAATCATCCATCAGACACATTTTTTTTTTAGTTCTTTTAGACACTCAGTTTGTGGAAATACAAATCCTACTGGGACAGGAAAAAAATGCTGGAATAATGGGTACATTTTAATTTTGTTTTCCATGCGTTACAACAATCGTAACTCAGTGGCACTCCAGTGAAAGCCATATGCATCTAAACACAGTGTCTGTGGAAAACAAATTAAAAACTCAGTAAGCCACAGGCTGAAACAGGAATCAAACAGATTTGGAAAGCAGAAAGGAACGCTGATGAATTGCATGCAGCTTTTCCCTTGTAAAACCAAGCACTGTGTTTGTATGCTGGCCCAACACACTCTTTGTGTTTCAGTTGATCCTCACGCCTTAAGATCATATGTTATTTTTAGAAACTTCAAGTATGCATCTGTTTAGCAATACACATTCCTCAGTACAAAAAAAAAGGACAGGTATGGTGATGCTCCTGGTGACTTAAAGGTCAGTAGGATTTTTCTTTCTGCTCCTTGAAATCAGAATCTGGTTGAACAAATACAAATCCTGAGTTTGTATCCAAATGACTGTTACTTATTTCCTCAAAGTATTTAAAAACATACATTTCAGTTAATATAAAATATGTAAGGGGAATGTCCATGTCCCAGAGATTTAAAAACTTGATCTGTTGTAGAAACTTCATGATACAAATCGCCCAGAATCATTGTATACTGCAAAAAACCTGTTGTGATTATCTCATAGATGTATAAGAAACTTCCTGGAAGTAGAGGTGTAACTTTTGAAACTGGTTAGTGAGCTTGGCTGCTGAATACAGCTTTGTGTAATGCTCCTAATTTAAAAAAAAAAAAAAAAAATCAATTTCTCTCAAGCGTCCATCTCTCAAAGCTAATGAAACTAAATGAATGCTGCAAAACCTTTGGAGATGCCTCAGGATACCTTAGGGCTTTATGCACCTTTCGTCATAATACAGTGATTAGAGAGCATGTTAAAACATTAGAAACTTGCAATTGTTTTCTTTTTTTTTTTTTTTCTCTTTTTTTTTTTTTTTTTTTTTTTTAATGTTGTGGATCATTTTAATCTTCTGAATGTAAAAAGAAACAACCCAGTTATAATCTAAATGAAAAACTCTGTGGAAGGTATTTGGGTTGGCACTTTATTCACATAAGATTTTCTTTACAGAAAACTCCCAAAGCAAGTCTTTGATTTTTTCACCTTTTCTGTGATAAATAATTATTTGAAAACAAATCTGGAACTGTTGTTCCACTGTTACTTAGTGGCAGAAGGTCTTATTAGTGTTTTGTGAAGTTGTACTGCCTGGAACCACAGTATCCTGCTCCAACATTACAATATTTCCTTCTTCCTAGAACTCAGAAAAAGTTTTACTTGGTGGGGATAAGCAGATATTGTCAATAAATCATTAAATAAAATGTTTGGCTAGATCTGATATAATTAACGAATTCAGACTGAATTTGATAGATAAATCATTACAGCACTGGGGGAAAAAAATAATCCCAACCAACCAACCAAAAAAACAACCCAACCCTTCCAAAGTAAATTTACAAAATAAGCAAGGTTTATTGTTTTATCCAGTAGCCTATTGAACAAGACACTTGTGCCTACAAGAGATATATGTTCTAAACCTAAATGTCTTGAACCCACACTTGGCAGTGCTTTATGTGATATTCTGGATAGGACTGCTCCTATTTCTTTCCTTGAATCTATCCAAATTCAATATGACTGGAGACAGATTTAATCACCTGATAACAAGTATACCAGTATGGAAGTAGGGGTACCTAGATTTCAGTATTTCCTTTTTTCTATGGAATATTATTGTTTCCTGAAAACCACATGGCACTTCCACTCAGTCTGAAGCACTTTCTTTACAGAATAATTTTCTCCAGTTCCATAACCTTATGAATAATTAAAAATCCAGGTCTTAAGTTTTCTAAGGAAAAACCCTAAACGGAAAAATACCATGTTGTTTATTTCTGTCTTTTCAATCTGAAGTCCATAATACAATCAGGTATAAGACTTCAAGTCCAATTATAATTTTTTGGTCGAGGTCTGTGATTTCTTTGGTTTTTTTATATGTCTGTAAAACACAAAAGCTACTTTGGAAAACAGGAAACTGACCAAAATGCATCTAATATATTTTGATGCAATATAGGATAGACAGGTATCTGGCACAGCTAATACCGATTTCCAGATAGTATTGTCTTGATGAGGAGTTGACAGTAATTCCGCCTCCCTTATCTGATGCTGGAAAGCTCTTGAAACCAAAAAGGCTGTCTTCAGGTGAATCTTTCTAATTAATCTAATCGGTTCAATGACTACTTCATGGAAAATTTCATTTATGTATCTTTGAGTTTGCAATGAGGTAGATTAAGAAAAAGACAGAAACAATTCTGCTGCCTCATCATTAGAATAAGTTAGGTGGGTGTAAGAAATGGGTTTTTCGTTGAAAGGAATAGCCAAACTGGAATGGGTTGGAAACTCGGTAGAAGTTTGGAAAGCTATGTCTATTTTAATACAATTTATGAGAAAAACTGTGAAAGAGGACAGTTTCAGTTGCTCTCATTACAACTTTTTAACACACCATTATAGTACTTTTGGTTCTGATTTGATGTGAAATGAAATCAAAACTTGCTCCATTAAAGCAGAAATTCCAATTTGTAAAAAGCTTGAGTTAATAATGCTGTTTTAAAAAAAAAAAAAAAGCTTCTCTTCCCAGCTCTCTGTGGCCTCTCTGTATTTCTATACTAGTAATTTATTAACTTGCTTCCATTCTCCATCTGTAAAATGGGGTGGATTGCAGTAACCTAATGCAAGAGATGCTCACAAACAGCACAACAAGGGAAGTCATCTAAGTACACAAATAACTAGGTACACTGCACTCACCAAAGGATTTAATGGGAAACCTAAATCCAATCTAAGAAATTGGACTTCTTCTGAGTTCAAAAAGCTAATTAATCTTTGTATTCATAACTGTTCAGAGGCCCCAAGGGGCTGATGTATTTTTAACAGTGCTGGGGGATGGCAGGTGGTAGTTTTCACCACTGCTATCAGCTGTGATCTTGAACATTGACAGACAGTTTCTGTAGGCTATTTTTCTCCTTTTCTTAATTACTCAGGCTTTGTGAAATGACCTTTTTTTCTTTAAGCAATCAAGGGGTATTTTTTAGAGAAAACAGACATACATTGGTATAGGCTGCAGAAAAAAAAAAAAAAAACATGGCACAAAACAGTTCTTAATATATCACATAGAACTGTTTTCAGAAACCTTTAAGAATAAAAAAAAAAAAAAAAAAAGCAAAAGATAGGGAACAAAGAGAACAAGGAGATAGGAAAAGTTTAGGCAGGATGTCCTTCTGGGGGAGATGACATATATCCTTATCTATCAACCCTCTGATCAGCCTTACTTTTCTTCCCCTTCTCCCTGGAGGGAAATAGGAGATTTGCTCTGCTAAAGCCAGTGTGTTTCACTGATAAGCAATGCTTACCTTGCCAGTGTCTCACAGCTTACTGCTCTTGCTGCCTTAATGATGCAGCTATTTATTCTGCTTTCACTGCAGGGAAACAAAGACTTTGGCTAAATTTCCTTTGATGTCCTGATTTAATCACCTTGCATTAAACTGTTGCATTTTGTAAGCAAAAGAGAAATCACAAATGAAGTCAATGCACAAGTAAGAAATCACTTTGTAAATCAGATATTTCTTTCACAATTAGAAAGAATCTCCTGTGTTCTCTGGTTGACCTACCAGCAGAATAAGTAGCCAAATGTAATTCTCCATACAGGCATAATTTTTAAAATTCCTTCTAGCACAGTCTATGAGTGTTAGAGAGAACAGAGGAGGCATTTTCCAATACTTTGAACTGCTTCTTTCTTATAATGCGCAAGTTATAAAATGTGAACGCAGCTTCCAGACCTTTGTAAAAAGTCAAGCTTTTCCACGGCTGAGACATTTTGTTCTAATTTTACTTTTAACTGTGTTTTTCTCTAATAGTTATGCATATGTTCTGTAATTCAAAAGGAAGTACTCAACAATCAATCTTTATTCTTCTTTATGAAATCTACATCCCACTGATGGCAGCACACAACATTTGTCACCATACGTATTTGTGGTTTATTTCTATTCAAAGACACAGGTTTCTCAAGTCTGGTTTTCAAATTTATTGTAACATCGTTATGCTTTACCATGGGCAAAGACTACAAATCACGTTGAAATATGAAATAAGTTTTTATGTGACTTTTATTCAACAGGATAATGGATAATAATTAAAGTGCCACAAACTTGTCTCAAGTGAGACAATAATAATAATAATAGAGTACAAATTCTCAAAAATTATGCATGGAAGGACTAACTTTTGAAAAAAACAAACAAAACTACTAAGTGTTCTTTGTGTTTTACTTCCTTGAGCTGCAACTACTTTGCTAAGTTGAAGAACAGAAAACACACCGATGTTGAAGTTATGAGATTTTAAACAGAGATGACCACACTCAGCTTTGCTCCTGGCTGGACCTGGGGACATGGACTTGCGGCAGCCTCGCCTCTATGGGGTTAACAATCTGCCTTAGTTTTGGTGGTCTGCTGGTTCTTTTGAAGTTTGGTCCCCAGCAGGGGTTTTCAGAGACTCTGGCACACCAGCTTGCTGGGAAGTGGGTGCTCAAACACAGGTTGGGGAAACCCACCTTCACCACTAACAACAGAGCAGTGCAGTGGGGTCTGGTTTTTCTTATGAAGAAGCGACCAAACAACAACCACAAAATTGTGTATGATTCAATATTTCCATAACACAACCTTCCCCTAAGAATTTCCTTTCCACCAGCAGCTTTAAGATCTGCAGCCTTATAATCTAATATGCAAGGAAAAAATTGCTTCTAAGTATTGTAGTTCTGCAGAGACTCTGTGTTTGTTTAAACTGCTTTTGAAAATCCCCACTTTTCAGTATCCTCAGCTCCCTGAGAAAGATCTAAAGGTTATTGCAAATGAGGGTGGATTTCCTGAACCTGTTTATGGCCCTTTGTAAGCCAGTCTTGTGTTATACTTTTTTCACCTCCTTAGGCTCTGGCCAAGAGTCTCCTTATACGCAAAGGAGACAAAACAGAGTTTAGGAAGTGAAGCAGTACAAAGACACAATTTGACATGTTTTTTTACCAAGGGCCCCATCCTGGCCCTTAGCTTTTACATAATTTTTATTGAGTTGTATGTGTGGGGTCAAAAAATGTATGTATGTAATCGGTACAAGTTACTCCTGGGAAGATTGCGATTGGACACAAGAGGAAAAATTTTCAGCTGTTGGAATAATCTCCCCAGGGAAGGGGTGATTCCCCAACATTGGACACTTTTAAGATTCGGCTGGATGGGGTGCTGGGCCATCTTGCCTAGACTGTGGTTTTGCCAAAAAAAGTTGGACCAGACGATCCTTGAGGTCCCTTCCAACCTGGGATTCTATGATTCTATGATATTATTCTATTTGTTGAAAAAAAAGAATATTAAGAAAAAAAAGTTTTAAGGAGGATAATTTATCTATAGATATAGAAAGAAAAATTAAATTCAGTGAGAAAAAGCTATAAAGTGAATATAAAAGTATTTCAGGAGGAAATAATTTGGTAGGAGCTCTTTATTTAAATTTAAAAACTTCCTTGTGATAAAGACTGGTGTAAACCCCAGGATTCTTGATTTTTGCCTATTTGTGAGGAATAAGACAAAACCTTAAATGTGTTGAATTTTGACTTTTTGTTCCAATAAGTACTCAACTAACAAGATATTTATTTTATTATATGGGGCATTACTCAAACTAATTAACTTTCTTGGAACGGTACGGTTGAGCAAAGACCTTGTAGGAACTGTCTGTTTCTCAGCACTCTTCTTCATGACTTGTAAAACCATACAAAAACTGCAAATAATGAAGAGAATAGTTGTTTCAGTCTTTTAACATTAACACACAAGTTTGTATGTATATGGATTCAGTATGTCCTTTAGACTATATGTACACCAACATAATTGTTCCTATACAAACATGAAGGCAGATAATCCCAGCCCGTGAGAGATTTCAGTATAAATTAAACTGTTATAACTCAGATGACAGGGGATAATGTGTGAGACTAAAGGTAAACAGTATTGGTAAAGACATGGCTTTTGGATGATAGCATGACTTTTACTGTTAGAAACTGCATTTTTAATCATAGATTATAGAATAGCCAAGGTTGGAAGTGATCTCAAAAGATCATCTGGTTCAAATTTTGCAGAAAGGCAGCCTAGATGAGATCAACTAGCACATATTTGTTTCATCCAAAACAGTTTCTTTCTTTCTAGAAGAATCAAAATCTTTCAATGGCAACTCCGAAGTAGATCAACAGATGCTCTGGAATAATTCAGTACTCTGGATATTTCATTATACAACTTAAGCAGTAAGCATGAAACTAGAAAACTTTGAAATGAAAGGCTGTAGAGAGTCTAATAAAGTCTACATTATTTCAACCATCACCATGATACTGCCTCACAAACACTGGTTTTATTATTTGCAAAGAGCACAGACTTTAAATTTCAACAATAACAAAAATTCCCAGAACTCATATTCAGGTATTTTGGGGGGAGAAGTTAGTTTATTAATTTTTAAATCACAATTTTCATGCCATGTTATTGTATGAATTATTCCTTTCACTGTTGTGCTTCTTAGAGCTCTACAGAACTGTCATACCTTTCATTAAAGTTGCAGCTTAATTGCCCTTAAAATATTTAAGATGAATAAAAACATCCTTGGCAATGAAAATGATTGAAAATGAAAAATTAATTTAAATAGTCTTGGATGTGAATAGTGCATTACATGGACTGAAGACTGGAAAAAGGACAAAAAACAAAGGATGTTTAAATGACACACTTACTTCTTAAAAGTTTGTGTGTCAGTGCCTTACATCAGGGATTGTGTTAAGCTGTCTCTGCTGGTTTGATCCAAATCAAAAATCATTTGACATCAGGAATTATGTCTTCAATGACATACATGGGTTTATATCAAGACTTTGTTTAACTTCAGTACTTATTAATGAACATGGGCATAAATATGACTGAAACTTAACTGACAGCATTAAATTGTGAATTTTGCATTTAGCAGTTGAGGACAGGTGAGTAAAACGAAAAGGTCCAGATAGGTCCAGATAAATCAGGAAATGTCCTAGTTCTACCTCAATATTTGGGGCGCAGGGAAATGTTCCTTCTGGCTTAATGTTTCTGTGAGTGACAAAGCTTGTAATACCTTGCTAAACATACAGTGTCTGCTTTTAACATTTCAATACTATCCATGTGAAGAAATTGCAAAACTGCATTTGCAAAACTGTATTTGCAAAAGATAATCACTTGGTTGTACCTGAAGAAGATACACAGGTACTTGCGCTCTTGGATAGACTTTACACAAAATACCAGATGACTTTGTAAAGGCATCTTCAAGACACAGTGCAAGCAAATGATGCTCATGTTCCTATAAAAGCTTCAACTGGATTTTTAAATATTGATTAGTCCAAAATTCTTGTTGGGCATTGCCCATAGTTAAATATAATTTTATCTGTTTTCTTCTGTCTAAGAGTTAGTCCTATAGTCCAAGTTGTTCACGTAAAGGACGTTTATCCTTAATGGTATAGGAATTATAGGCCCCTTTGGGGAGTAGTTTGTCCCATCATGAGACAGATGCTCTACACGACAGGAGTGACTCACCCACTACAGGGCTTAACTTCTCTCTGTTGATTTGAATGGGAATTTCTAGTATATGGCAGCTTGCTGTGCTTAATTATGGGTATATTTGTTATTATACAAAAATAAATAATGTACATTTAGCTATTTAATAAGTATACCTAGAAGTACTTTCTATTTATATAGCACATTTCTCAGAGGAGAAAGGGAGGGTGGCTAATTTAAATAAGCAACTACTGTAGATATTTTTCCCAAATTAATTCTATGCCTTCAAAATTAAAAAGAAAAAAAAAAAAAAACCAAACCAAACAATCTCTCTGACTAATATTTTGGCTTGATGATTTTGCCTAATTACTCAAAGGAAATGTGCTTTGTTTTTCTCCCCAGAGGATATGAGTCTGATTCAGGGTTGCAGAACAAATTCTGCCATGTTCAGTCCAGTCCTGAAAAAAATGTTTCTTTACTTTAAAAAGATTCATCCTTTTTTTTTTTTTTTTTTCCCCCTTAATAATGAAAAGGGGATGTATGCGCTTATGGAAAAAGAGAAAAAAATGAATACATTATTTTTTCGTTTGGTGGGTCACTTAGGAGAAAGGAACAGAATAAGACTAGATCCTTTATTTAAGGATGCTTAAGAATTTTATCCACTGATCATTTAATGGAAAATGCATAAACATTCCTTGAAGCACTTACAGTTATTTAGGAGTTTCTACTCTAACTTCTAAGTCAGGAAGGCACTATCCACTTGCTTATTTCAGACTTGAGTATGTACTGTAACCGTTTGGTATACTCACAATAAAAAATGTGAATAGCTGCTCATACTCTACTTTCTTTGACAGCCAGGCAGTGAATGAGCATCAAATAAATTCAGAGCCAGGGTACAGCAGTCATTGGAGATGGAGGAGAAAGCTCAGTGACTGAGTCACCAAACCCAGAGCAGTCCCCTGCCCAAGAGGATGAATCTTGAGGATGTATCAGATATTAAATTGCTCATTTGATTCCAGCCAGGTTTCAGCTTTGTTTGTCTCACGACATTTTCAGGCGAACCTTTGCTGAGCTGTTTACCCTTCTCAAGGTAAACTGCCCCCAGAGCAACACAGTCTGTCCCTGCTGAGGGGAAATGAAGATTTTTTTCCTCATGTAAGACAAACAGCAGCAACATCTCTAGCCCATCCTCCCCATTCCTGGGAAACAAAGCAATCATTTTTGCTATTACACTTGCTATCAGCACAGCACAAGTCTGCCAGCTTCCCCTTTTCACCTCTCCCAGATTTCTAGTTTCTTGTCTGAATGCACTTCATCATTTTCAAATTTTCCTTTTGGTGGATTCAATACTCAAATAACTATTACTTTGCAATGCACACACAGTAACCCCAATTTTCCATTCACTGGATTTTCTGAGGAAAAAATAGTACTTCATTACATATCTATTCATCTATGTGCTTGGTGAAATGCAACATTATTCCAGGCAGAATCTGGGCTATTTATTTATGTATTTGTTTGTTGGAGAGAAAAAGAGGAGATGGGCAGGTGATTAGAAGGGTATTAAAGCACAGAATTTTTGGAAGGAGGGCTTAATATGTCATTATTAGTATCCATTAAGTGGACACCTTATGTCTCCAATGCAAAATTTAGATTATATGATGATACAGACTTTTTATCAGCAATTCAGGGTTATATTAAAAATCATAGTTAAATAGTGTTTAAAAGTGTTTAGGTGAAAAGCTAACTCAAAGTTCAAAACTGCAAGATGATGCTTGTTTTTTTAACCCATAAACCCCCTTCCTTGACATTTAGGGCTTTCATGTTGTAAAACTGGTGATATAAAGTAGTTTAAGGTTTTACACTAATTTTCTTTTTGTTGTTGTTTTTCTTTTTCAGAAAGAATAAAACAAGGTTTTCTGACACCAAAGTGTTGGCTCTGCTCTGGTATTAGGGATCACACTTTTGCCTAAGGCAGCCTCACCATCAGTTGATAACAGAAATGAGGAGAACAGGAGAGAGAACCTACCTTTGGTCAGGACACATTTAGAATCACTGTCACTGAGGACAAGAGGAGACCAGAGACATTTTGAAGGACAAATTTCCATTCAGGAATTCTTTGTAGTAGTTATTACTCCACTACTGATACTGAAATAAAACCCCAATTGCCTCCTGCCAAAAGTTGATTCAACATCATGGGTAATGTCCTGACATGCAAGCTGTGAATTGTAGGAGATGCTGGAGGTGCTGCGATGTGTGAGCAGGAAGGAGGAGGAACCAGGCTATGCCTGAAATAACTAAAGAATCATCAGAACTGGCTAGTTTCCTCTAATGAATCTTTGTGGTTTTGCAGAAAAACTACAATAAAAAATAGAGCTGATCACATAGACAAATAAATAAAGCTAGAAAAAAAGAGGCAATATATCCTTAACATATCTTCAAGTCTTTGGAAGCATCCTATTGTAACTTCAGCTGTCTTTGGTTTGGTGTACTTATATTATATTATTATATTTAGATAAGGTTTAAAATATACAGCCCTGAAGATGAATCCATTGGTAATAAAGAAGTAAAGTTATGTTCTTACAGGTAATCATAGGATTTTTTATTGCAATTTTACAAAAAATATTTCTGAAGATGAAAGAAAATCTCTCAGTTTTCTGATGAAAGGAGATTTTTAATACTGTTTTTGGAAGTTTCTTTACAAAAGGTATTTTAAGTAAGTTCACTTTCAGAATAAAATACTAGTTCCAAAATCTCATTTTTTTTAGTTTCATACTAGATTTATACTGTGTTAGTTCATGAAATGTAAGAGAATTTTTTTTTAAAAAACCAACAACCTCATACTAATTGAAATCATATTTTTAGATGTTGAAAAAACATATGTTACACTGTGGAAGAGCAACGATTAACCAAGAAGCTTTTGTTAGCTTACACATTTTCATGACATGGATGCATCCTTGTTTGGGAGTGAGAGCACAGCTGCACGGCCAATTATGCATTGCAGGATTACAAGCGTGTGTTCCATTTTGGGAGGATGAGTAAGGGCCCTAATAAAAGGACCATGGGTCAAGAGGGAAATTCGCACCTCTCCTTTCAAGATACACACTTCATTTTCTCAGACTGTTGTTGTCTTCCCCGCCCTGCCCCATAGACACCAGGGGATAACAGTCTGTATTTATTTATAAGTCAGTATAAATAAATAATAATAATGCTCTAGAGGGTAGACAGAGATTCTTTCCAATAGATTGTAGGCTGCACTATGGTATTAATACTCACACACACAAGGAAAACCAAAAGAAAATAAAATGGTATTTGTGGGAGAAGGGAATGGAAAAAAGATCAGGGAAACTACAAACCACTAATATTTCTCAAAAATCTGTTGCTTATTGTATGAAATAATTGCAATCATAATTCTACATTCTAATATGTTGGCTTTTATTTGTTGTTTAAAAATTTAGTTGAGGTAGTCAAGTAACTAAAAATAAACTTTTCACAGTATTATTAGTGAAATTAATGTTAATATGACACAATGGCAAATTACGGCTAAAATAAAATGTTCTTTGTATTAACATGATAATGACATTTCTGAATATACTGAACATCATGAAATGTTGTATATAGCAACAGAATCTTAAAGTCTTTTGGGGTTCATTTGTTTGTGTGTGTGTGTGTGTACACAAGAGAGGAGGATTTTCCCACCATTTCCACATTTTCATTTGGAAGTTTCTGGCTCTCTGTGTCTGACCCTTTCAAAAAAGTATTCCAACATGCATTAAAAAAAAGAAAGAAAGAAAGGAGAATAAAAAGTCTAATTTCAACAAATGAACTGACTCCTCCTATACAAAGCCAAGAACTTTTGAAGTCTTTCTGGAGCTGGGATCTTGTGGTCAGCATTTGTGTCAGACATGAGAGGCAACAGATGTGGTTCCCTCTGTGGTTGGGTATCTCTACCCCTCATTTCTTTTTTTATTCCTTCCAATTTTCTTATCTTATTTCCATTTTCCTCCTTTTTTCCTTTTTTCCTTTTTCTTCTTTTTTCCTTTTTTTTTCTTTTTTTTTTTTTTTTCCCCAATTAAGCACAACTAAATTGTTATATTTGAAACAACCAGAGCTCAGAACTGGCGCCTTTCAAGGGAGCCTTAATTCCTTTCCCTGTAAGTCCCTTTTTCCCTCTGTGCCCAGGCAGAGGGTAAACACATGTTCTTGGGGCAAACATACGCTGGCACAATGGCAGGGTCCCTACCATTGAGTGACCCTGGGGTTCCCTCTTGGAGTACTTGACTTTGAATTCTTTTAACATCTACAGTTATTAGAAAATACTACAGCAAAATCTGAAATGGCAGTTGCTTGTTGGCCCTCAGGTTCTGCTACAAAGTTGGAGTACAAGCTGGTTCACTCCAAAAACAAAGAGAGGCAAGAAATTTGGTCTGCCAAGGCCATTCATTTCTACACAGAAGATCCCAGCTACAATTTTGGTTGTTCCCTCCATCTCTGTTTTCCATGTGGTCTTTGAAATAGGTGAAATCGCCTTAGATTCAGAGATCTCGCCATTTCAAAAATATTTTCCAAGATGCAGCTAAAATTTTTTGGTTACTTAGAATTTGTCTTAAAGAATTCATACAGCTGGAATATCTGAACCTCTGTCTTTCATTTGTAAGAGAATGCAGCTACTTTTATATCCCAAGCATACTATTTACGCCTAAATATATGTATCGTATTTGGTCACAGAGACTACTCCCTATACAGAGGAGAATGGAACAACCTAAATTTCTTTATGAGAATCATGTAATATTCAGTGACTGAATAACTCATTTCCTACTTTTAGGATTGTGGCTTTATTTATTATCTCAAACCACAACTAAGGAGAAGAAATTAACCTAAATTGTTGGCACTGACTTTTCCTTGTTAGTCACTGAATAATTTTTTCACCACAAACATCAGAAGTGTGAAAACACTGATTTTTCCATAAAAGAACTTCAGTAAAATCCTCTTGTTCTGAGTTTCTCCCAGGTATAAAATCTCTGCTGAGCAGGGTTGTGTAGCTCTCTGGGTTTTCTTCATGTGCATTTTATTTCTGGAAGTCTGGGTTGGTGCATACAAAGCAGTGGTTCTCCTTCATCTAAGATAATTGAGTAAGATCTAGTAAATTAAATTTGCTTAAAAAACAATGTTACAATAGTTATCTGGGTGAGCTAATGAATGCTTAGTATATAAAGTAAAGATATGAAAGAGGAAGCAAATTAAGGTTGACACAGAAACTCAATATCTCTAATGTAAAATGGTTGAAGAAGATTGCTTTTACTGTACTTTCATCAACTCTTTCAGGAAAGATTACAAAGTTTAACAGAGACTTACAAAAGGTGTCACTTTGTCTGATGGCATCCAAAAATGAATCCTCATAAACAGCCCTGTTTCAGGCCATTTGTTTCCTTTGAAAATGCTGTAACATTTCAGTCAGATACATTTGGATTTGCTAAAGGTCTATTAAGCCAGGCTGGCCTTGTACCTTTCTTGGATACAGTGTTTTACTATTTTTTTAGGTTAAAGGACATAAGTAATATTTCATCTGCCTGGAATTTGTGACAGCATCCGAAAGACTGCCAAACAGAAAATTAATTAAAATGGCAAAAACGGGATTAACAGAAATATTATAAGATGGAGAAGGAATTAAAGAGAAGGGAAAATGGAAGCTACTGGGTTGGAAAGAACTTATTGGAATACCTCAAGGACCAGTCTGGAAATAACCTAATTTAATATTTGTAATCATGGCATGACCTAAAGTAGTTTGTTAGTCATATTCGCAAATGATGCAGAGTGGGAAAGCATCATCAGTACAGAGAAGGGGGAACATTGTGTGAGATGAACTGAATTATAAAATGTGGAATAAGAGAAATGGGGTGAAATTTAGCAGTATAAATAACAAGGTTATGCTTTTGGATAGAAAATGAGGTAGAGAACACAACACTGAGGGAAAATCCTGAGATCCTGAATACAGTGTGGTATTCTGATTGCTCACATTTAGGAACAATTAATTCAAATCAGAATAAATACAGGACGTGACTACTAGGATAGATAGGGGAAAATGAAAATTTATAAAATGGAACAAAGAACCATAAAATAGAAGCTTCTGAGAGGACATGATGCTTTGTCATATAAACAAATGTGTCAGGGGAATAAACACCAGAGATGTAAAATAACTGTTTCCCTTAAAGGCCAAGAACGAGATTTGGCACAGAAAGAAGATGGATATAAACAGTCTGAATAAATTTAGAATGGAAATTAGAAGAAGGCTTCAGCCTATCAAGGGAACAAAATTCTGGGAGAGCTTTCCAACCTAATCAACTTTGCAAAAGATTTCACAATGCAGATAATTGGTTTATGACTGCGTGATGTGATCACCTGACATGATACAGGACTGGACTTGGAGTCCTATTGCCTATGTTGCAGATTGCTAGAGTTTTTATGTTTGTAGCAACATCAGATTTATTGCCATTCCCTAGCTATTCTTTAGTAACTACAGTTATTAACAAAGAAGGGATAAGATAATTATTTGAATAGTTTCTTACTAAGAAGTTCTGTATACTCATGTAACAACCCATGTTAAAAATGTCACATTATTTCACATAAATATTTTTAAAACTAGAAAATTACTAGACTACTGAAAATCTACATATGAAAGAGTACAGCTTCAAACAATGTATGGGAATAAATTTGTATGGCTCCTATGGGTTTAAGAGATTCATATTGAGCTAACTCTCACTCCAGTCTCTTCATAGCTATCTCCAAAATAACTCAGTTAAAAAAAAATCTTAAAAAATTAAACCAACTACAAAATCTGCTTCAAGGACTGAACTATAATTCACAAATTTTCATTTTTCTTCCTGGAGAATTAGACTTCCGCTGAAGCCAGTGGAAACTTCTCATTCATTAAGTTTGTCTTTTTCTGCATATTGAGTTTATGGGACTGACCCCAAAAGCAAATGCTAAGAAATATGAAGTTACTGCAACAGGTTTTTTTTAATCAAAGCTGGTAAGGGCTAGACCTCCACTATAAGGAAAAAGCATCCTGACAAGAGTCTCAAAACAGACAAATGACCACAATAGACATTGAATAAAAGATTTAGAATAAACTGCTGAAAATCAACAAGTTAAATGTTAAATCCCCAAAGTTAAATCCCCAAATCCCACTGCTGTTACATGTCTCAGCTGAGTGGTTCTTCTCAGATATCTGAGATATTGAAATTACCTGTTGTGAGATGGGTGTTGTTTCTCAAGAACGAGCACTGTCAAATGTGTCAACAGTGCATGGGACCAGAAATGTTGTTAAGGCAGGGTCTCCATTGGGTAGTGGAGCCAACATGCCCCCCAGAAATCAAGGAGTCATAACTGACCAATAATTACACAGGGGGTAAGACTCAGTCCCAAATCCAAATAATTTATCCTCTTAAAAAAGACATGCATGGTTACACTAAACTTCCATGACAGCTATGAGCTATGATCAGCCAGCTCTGGTGTTGGGAAGGGGGTGAGTTTGGCTTTCTTCTTGGCTCTGGTGGTCCTTTTTACCCCTGTATTTGCTTCTTCCTTCATGAGAGCACAAGAACTCAGGTCAGTGTGTAGCAAAATAGGCTGTTGAACCAATCTGGACTAAAATTAGCCAGATCTGAGTGTGTTTGTTTGTGTGTGTGTGTTTAACTGGGATCAATTCCCCAGAAGAACACTATACTATCTAATTATTCAAGTGTTTGCCAACTTCTGGCAAATGAAATTGCTTGTGGAGCTACTGAGCTAGATTATATTTGCAGTTCTGTTCTCCAATTTCTTTCAGAAGAGGTTAATTTACCAAAAATAATTTCTGATTAATATAGGTTGCTTTACACTGTACCTAACCAACTCAGTTTATTTTGCACAAAACCCTTCTTGAAAAGTGCCTGAAAATCAGAATGTCGTTATATTTGGAAATGAACTGCCAACAGCTCTAACCCAATGCTTTCAGTTCTGAGTCTCAAGAGCTTGCAACATTTGAGGTTGAGATATGGTGTCAAGATAGTCAACAATGAATAAATAAATGAAGAAAAATGGTATTTTAATGTTATGGTATGATGAGACCTACTGAGAGTGACTAGCCAGGACCTTGTTAAAGTTGTACTGAGCTCGATCAATGAAATCAAATGTTTTATCAGCAAACTCTGCAATGTGGTTGGTGAGCAAGCCCAACTGGACCGACTGTATGTCAGCTATTTTTCAAAATGACAGAAATAGTAATGGATCATCTGGAATGCTATTATTTAGTGCTAATGAATGATTGTTTGGTGATGGAAGAAAAATCAATTATGACAGCTGTGAGAGATGCTGCCCCCATTCCATTATTCCAAAAATAAATAGCAAAGCTGCCTGCTAAGGTAGGAAATGAGCTAGCACTCCCTGTGAGAGGCAAAAGTTATAGGCAAAGAAGCAACTGGCATTTGTGTTTAATGCATGTAAATGATGACGGGGCCCCAAAGTGCAAGGAGAGGTCCTTGAACTACTGAAAAAACCCACAACTTTTTCCTACTTATATTGCAAGAGATCAACATGCTTTCTCTTTCCAGACAGTCGGACAACTTTTCCTTGAGCGTCAAATTCTGGCTCTTTTGGGAAACCTTCATGCCTGGTCCAAGACGAACAATGGCTGAGAGGAGATGATGGGTGAGAGACCATTATATTTGGACTGCTAAGAATTTAAGGAACAACAAGGGTTTAAAAAACAAGAAGAACCACCATTTAAGATAAAAATGACACTCCATTAAAAAACTAGCAGAAAGGCACAAGTTGGCCAGCTCAGACAGAGCCAAAATAGGACTGTTCTCATTCTGAGACTAGATAATGTGTTGCTTGGGGCAGGAACTCTGTGCAACTAAACGAAGCTAAAAGCCAAATGAGAATTTCAGCAAAGATAGTACGCGCCGTGTTGCTCCCTTCTAAAAAGGTGTCCGAAACCAGGACAAAAGGCTACAGTTAATGCAAACTATTTAAGACTCCTAGGGATTTTTATGTGTATCAATGTGCGTACAGATAGAGATACATAGACATAGATAGATAGATATAGATAGATAGATACAGATACACATAGATATGTAGACATAGACATGGATATATAGATACCATATATAGTCATCTGACAACATCTCAGTTGAATGTTGCCATCCCAGTACAAAATAGATTTACAAGGAAGATCTCAATTTCTGTCTGCTTCCCAGTAACGAGGGAGCCCTCGTTCCCTTCCTAAGATCGGAAGGAAATGTGACGATGAAGCGTGGAGTTGGATTGTGCCAAAGCTCACAGCTGAGTGCTGAGAGCCGGTTACCTCCTCATTGCCTCCTCAGCCTCAGCTCTTATGGACCAGACCCAGGGGACTATTGTCTTGTTCAATAGCAGCATGATGCTGCTTGTGCTTCACTCCTCTTTTTCTGTCCCACCAGTGCAGGGGGAGAAGAGGAGGACAAGGCACAAAAGGGACGGATTGAGTGTGCAGGCAATCAGGCAATGTCTACTTATGCATGGGCCACTTCTCCCGCAGTCTGCAGCTATAAGCAGCTGGGTGTAATGCCAGCCATGCATGAACTTGTTTGAAGAGCAGAACATATATGTATGGTCAGAACCTCGACGGACTGATCTAGCATCCACTGATTCAACTGAAACCTTCCTCTTCATATCAACAGACTTTGACCAGGGTCTGAACATCTTGTGCAGACACAAGAAAGCAAATTGCAGCAGAAGTCTCATTTTTAGGATACCTAACCTGACAGGCGTCCGCTGATAAATAGTGAAGAAATGGGACAGGGAAGAGACAATATGTTAAAAATAATAAGTTTATAAAATTTCATGAAATGAAGCAAGTTCAATTTGTGAATTCATTACTCTAGTGACAAGCTGCTAAAACATCAGTTGTACTAATGTGTCACAAAACTAGACACAAATTGAAGGAGACTAAACTTTCCATTAGCTGAAATTCCCTTGGTAATGGAACATGGTTATTAAAGACAGTTGCTAATACGTCTTACTGTGAATTTATGTGGGAACTAACACCTTTGATTACCAATTGAAATTAGTGCTTTAGTTATTTTAGCTCAATTCTATATGACAGCACAGCCAAAGGGAGATTTACCACTAAAGTCAAGGGCAGCAGGAGAAGGATATTAGTTTAGGTATGGGACCTTTTGAGGGAGCTATTACAAACTTTAATGAACATAATATATAAGTTAATGTTGGGAAAAGAATCCTGGAAGGATACAAAAACTCAGGGTGCAGTTATCATAGCAATCTCTTCAGAAAAAGATGAAACACTGCCAGGGAACTGACTATCCACATCTGCCAAATCTGGAACTACCTATGTCTTTCTGGGAAACTAACCTTGTTGGCGAGTGACATTATTTGGGGGGCAGATGGGTGTAATCTAGCCTCGTCATTCTTAGGCACAGCAGGAGGTCATAACTAGCTCAGTATATGCAACTAAAGTTGTAACCAAATATGAAAGTTGGGGCTATTCCCTGCCATCAGTTATGGGAATCATAAAGGTTTTTTTTTTCCATAGTATAAAACTATGCAATGTTGTTGCAAGGTGAAAAGAGAAAAGTTAGAGCATTTTATTTCTTCGGCAGGAGACCAATATGGATTATGGTATCCAAAGTAAAACAAAATAATTTTCTCGTTGAACTTGGATCCTTCTGGTGGCCCTAAGGTCTGAGTGCCCTATGACAGAGCCCTGTGACAGTTTACCATAGAAGCTCAATGACAGTGCAGACAGGAGAATTTGACAAAGAATATGCAATATTTTTCATAGAATATGCAATAAAGCTTCATAGGCAGAAAAAAATAATTTGCAGGCCTGCTAGCCATACCATTGGGCAGCTTTGAAGCTATACAATTAATAATCAAGGACAAGGGCAGATCTCTTGCAAGCCTTCAGTTCCAGATAGGATGAAAGTTCAAGTTTTGTTGCTGCTAACTTTCTTTGAAGTCATTTGTCATGCTATGACAAGCTACAGATAGGTTTCTGAGGACTTATGATTTTCTCAGGTAAATATAATTATGGTAAGTATAGTCCAGGTTTTCTTACAGCAAATACAAGCTGATTGTCTTCTGGCTTGAATATTGCTTAGAAGTGATTTTACTTTATTTTATTTTTTTCATCCCCTAACTGAACCAATGACAAATAAAAATAATCTACTTGGGATTAATTCACTGTATTTTCCATTTTCAGTCAAATCAAAAGTTGTACTCAACACAAAGCAGCCTGCCTTAATTTTTGTGTTTTAATGTTTGCATTAACAATACCTATTTGGCTGGATTTGGAAAAGACATCATATTTAAGCTATAACAAACTGAAATGTTGAAAATGTTGAACTGCAGTATTGTAAAATGAAGCAACCTCACCCCTGGTTTCTGGTCAGAAACAGATTCAAATTTATTGCATTTCAATGCAGTTCCTATTCCTAGCTCCTCATCTAGGGTGAGCTTTTGGGACTGGATTAATGCCATCTAACTTCAGAGACCTGATTGATTTACTATCATAGAGACATATTCACCTCACATGCATAACACAACAGAAGGACACAGGAATGTCCTGAAGATCTCAGGCAGACTATCTGGGCTCAAAACACGAAAGTGCAGGTAGAACACAGGATCTAAAACACAAGCCAAAAGTCTTGGCAGAAAAAAACATTTGGGGAAAGGGCAAAACAATAGCCCAAAAAAGTAAGTATCATTAGTTCTCACTATTTTATTGTGTTTTATGTTATCTGGAGCATTTTAATATCTGCAGTTTCTGGGAGGAAGTGGTTAGAAGAGAACATTCTCATTACATTCAAAATAAATTAAAAGAAAAACAAAATGAAACAGAAAGAATTCTGGTCTGATTGCTGGGGAAAAAAAAAGCTAGAAATATTAAACTTAAAGGATTAACATCCAGAAGGAAATTAAAGAATCAGATGTCTACATTTAGAAACAGCAACAGTGATAAACTGTTACGGATTGAAAAAGAACTGATGCAACAATGAAATATGGAAAAGAGTATGCGAATTAGAGGCAACATTTACAAACAAAGGTCTAAAAGGAAATTTTAATGACAAGCAGAAATGCCCTAAATCAGCTATTGGTAAAGGTACGTGCATGGAACACCCTTCTTGGATCTGCCCCTCTAAATATCACACGGAATTTGTGGTAAAAACTATACAAGATGTTGCATACTTGCATAATAAACATAAATAAGATGTAAAACTTCACCCTCCTTTTTGCTAAAGTCAGGTAAGCATTCCTTGAACAATTTCTTATGCTCAAAATACCTTGGGTTGGCAGAAACAAGTTGTTAGGAAAACAATTTCAAAACATACATATTCATTTACAGATATATATACAGAATATGTTAGAATATAATATTCTACTGGCTAAGCATTACATTTACGTCACATCAACATTAACAAGAGTTTGAGGGTCACCAAAGTATCATTATCAGAGCTTGGCCTTGCAAGTATCTAAAAATGTTTGATGTCAGCACAGCTTGATTTCATAGCCATCTTAGAAAATACTTGATGCTAAAACATCCTTATTACACACTCTATGCACATTTCTAATCTAACAAATCCACACATTACAGGGCTTATTGCCTTATTACCCATTTACAAAATCATGATCCTTCTTCTATGTTCAAGGTAAACCCTGACATGATATCTTACATATAATTATGGTATATAAATGATAAAACTCTTAATCAGCTAGATTTCTCAAGAGCCTGATTGCTTCTGCCTACTTAATGAGAAGCTTTAATATAGGCAACAGAGCAGTGTGTCTAAATATACACCCTTAAAGAAGAATATTTTTCCATACATTTTTAGTGCAGAGATCCCAAGGGTTTTGATCATAGTTTATCTCTGACAAATTTTCAGTGGCCACAGCCAGGATGGAGAAAGGTAGGTTTGTTTCAGGAATTAATTTGAAACTTGGACATTTGATTTCTCATCTCATATTGGGTGAAAACCAAAAACCAATTTACAATTCAAATGTTCCAAATGGACAAGTTGGCTACAAGATTAACATGAAGCTGTGAAGATGGAAAACCAGAGGGGCCCAACATGTAGTTAATGCTTTCTTTCAGTTTTCACCCTCCTTAGATTCTGAAAGTCCTTTTGTCCCTGTACCTGAAAGTACATATCGTGGTAACCCTGCTTTACTAAAACCCTGCCAGGTGGAAAACTGGTAAGTTGTGTGGACAGCTTATAGGATATTTTGTTTAAATTTGCCTCTTCAATCTTGGTAAAGTCATGCCGCTTCTCGAAAGAGTAATCAGAAAAATCTGAGTTTTAAAGATGTATTGGAGTTTTTCCACTTTAACAACAAGGAAATGTGAACCATATGGCATCTTCAAACTCTTTAAACTGTTTGCATGCTCCTTTTGAAAACTGTAGAAATCCTGGGCACGGTGTATCTGGTTTGAATCCAGGGGGGCCTGGGAATGATAGAGGGGTTCGGAGGTATCACCATCTGTGGAGCTGCTCAGTCACTTCTTGTACACAGAGTGGACAGAGTTCCATTGTTTAGACAAACCTGCACACTACACTGCACTGCTGGAGCAAACTGGCATTGCTCGCTGGCAGTCTTTGTGGAGAGAAAACTGAAAGTTAGCCTGGTTTCATCTACAATATGGTTTCTTCTGCAATTTAACATTTAAATAACCTGCATGATTGATTTGTGCAAATACTTTTTTTTTTTTTTTTGGTCTTTCCTCTACCCAGAAACAGGTTAAGATTCACTCAATTAATCTCTCTAATGTGAAGACCAGGTCATATTAGTTTAATAATGAAAGGACAAGGTTTTGAAAGCAGCTTTAGGAAGCTCCTCCTGTTGCCATCTGTGCTACTTGTTGCTTTTTCAGTATTTGAGATGTTTCTGTCTAGATATTTTGGTTTTTCCATTTCTGAGTTCTGACCTTACTTGGATTGTTTTGCTGATACACTGTGAAAAGCCGGATCCATTAAAGCCATTTTATCTACCTTAGGAGGAGGAGTGGGAGAAAGAACAACAAAGAAAGAAAGAAAAATTAATCAGGTCACAATCTACGTCAAAAACTTTCTTTTTTCTTTTTTTCTGAAAAAGAGCAGAAGGATCAAATGTCACAAGCTTCCAAGAATAATCTCATGATTGATAGGGGTATAAGTTGATGGTTGTCAATCTTAATGAGGAGGTAGCAAGATTGCTAGTGTTTCATAGCCGAAGTATCTGTCCCTGTAGGAAATCAACACCATCCTAAGGATGCTTTCAAATGCATGTATGAGAAAATAAACAATCTGTAAAACTGCATTTCTTTCAGGATTAATACTAGAAACCTCAATGCTATTACTGTGCCACTAGAATGTTGAAAAAAATGCAGATGTAAAGCTTCTCTTCTCTCTCTACTCTGGCTGCAGCCAGAGAGGTCCAGGCATTTTAAAATAGAGAGGCTGTGGACAAGCCTACTGTCTTTTAATGGTGTTTTTTATTGAAGGCATAGGGAGCCAGCAGTGAAGCTTCACCCATGTCTTCTGCTAGTTTAACCCTGTTGTGGTTTAACCCCAGTCAGCAGCACAAACCCATAGACACATTAGTTAGGAGGTGCCACTTCCCAGTCTTATTTGCTAACGATGTATTTCATCATACAAATCATCCTGTTTCCAGCAAGGGATTGTTTCAAACACTGTTCAGTCTAGTTTGAAATATTTTGCAACAATGAGAATTCCCTGGAAGGAAAATTTCACAGGCTAATAATTTTCCTGGTGTGTACAAGTCACCAGGTATTCCAACCGCATTTTTCTTTTCTCAGTCCCACATCTCTTAAACAATGTCTAATAGGCAGTGCTGCTCTGATGTACAATAATTCCCATCATGGGATCTTGAAGAGCTGAAACAAACATTAACTAGTTTGCAAGACCTCAGCAGAGCTCGAATTTAAATATAGTAATTGAGTGAGATGAATGGATAAGAGAGTTTTAAGGGAGGCTAGCAAGAAAATACTCCTGGAAAAAATGCTGGAAACTATGAACAGATATCAATTTTTTTGTTAAAAATGTTTCTTTAGGGGGTTTCAATCAAAATATCCACAGTGCGTGCAAACAGTGGATGCTTGAAGTTGGGACAATTCACATAAGTGTGTTTCCATAGAGAAAAAATAGATTTAATGTAACTTTGATATAAAATTTTAACACGAAAAAGTCCCAGTGATCCTGAGGTTAGGTGACTTCCCAAACACAGAAAGAGCATGTGTGTACTGTGGAGGCTAGGACGTCAAAGCTAGCTCTGTGTCCGCTAACACTAGAAAGGAAGAGAATGAGCCACAAGAACCAATTAGCTTAACGACACACAAATGCACCTTCCAAACCTGGCACACCTTGCACACAGTATGAAGGGCACTGATGGATGTGTTGGGTAAGAGCAACGCTAACTCAGGGGTCTCTGCTCTGCACTCACCAGTATAGTGTTGGGATACCCAGAAAAACTTGGTAACATACTGGACAGTAAAGTTTGGAAAGGAGTGGAGGTGTCCTCATTTTAGTTAACACTGGGTTAAGCTCTTCCCCAGAGGAGCGGTAGGAGGTTTGAGGAAGGAAAGAAATGACAATCCTGGTAGCCTGGATATTACAGCAGTCAAAAGAGATGTGTTGGAAAACTGTTAAATATCCTCTTTTCCTCCCATTACTTCTGGAATCGTCTCTGCAGTATTCATACCTCCAGGAGATAATATTCCAAGCTCTCTGCAGACTCAGCAAGATGGCATTATCCTGGGGCGAAATTGCCTAAGTTAACCTTCTTAAATTTGTATGGAAGCTTTGTCTTCGTGATAAAATAGAAACTGAAGTTTGGAGGTCACCCCTCTGCTGCAGAAGTGGGGGTATGGAGTTTAGCTCTTAACGCAGCTCCTTTGCAGAAGACCTTATTTCACAGCAGCTGATTGCTCCCAAACCCTGAAAGCAAAGGCTCCATTCTTTAGTGAGCTATCTAATCCCTGGGATTACCTGTTTAGGCTTCAGGATATAAAACTGTTAGCACTACCACTGACCACACATGTCATTAGGTTTAATTAAAAAAAAAAAAAAAAAAAAAAAAAAAAAAAGGAGTAATGAACTGTAGTGCTTCAGTTAATAAAATAGATTATATCTTTCCCTGTACTGCTGCTTCCATGAAGTAATTTCATTTCTATTTAAAGCATAGATTACAGATTAGAAAAGAAGATAAGGAAACTACTTTGCTTGTATAGATAAAGTTCAGATGTCACCCATCTTTTCTCCTTTACTTCTCCTAGATATCCAAATAGACAATATGGCAGAGTATTCAGCAGCAGATGACACATTGCAGGTAATTTCCCTCTCATCAAATTACACTTCACAGGATATTAAAATTCCACATAATTAGACTTGTTTCTCAGAGATTACTGTTCTATTGCTCTGCACATTATTTCTATCTTTTCACCTATTGCTACACCTGAAACTAGTGCTGGTCATTCCACAGATCTTGTAAACCCCTCTATGCCATACATATATAGATTTTTTTTCCTTTTCTGGAGTCCACACACGCCAACAAGAGTGTTTCCATTGGCCTCTGTAAACTCCAAATCAGTCTTCACGATCAAATTCTAGTCTTTTAATCATTTTAATCTGAATTACTTTAATTAAAAAAGGTACAGTAGATAGAGAATGAATCAGATGTTCATTTATTCTCCCTACAGAAAATGTTCAAACTTTCACACACACTTCAGAGTGAGTAATAAACAAAATTTCTAAGGAAAAAACATGTCTGTCAACATGATTTTTAAATGCAGCCTTAAAGAGGAGCAGAGTGTTTGTTTCTTATTGAAATAGAAATATTTTTTCTTCACTAGTAATCAGGATAGCTATTAAACAGAAACCGCTAAACATTTTTAAATTAAACAATCCAAATATCTCAATTCAACAATCATAAAATTGGTGACAAACAGAACTCTCTGAATCTGCACTGCTGATTTTTAATACGTAGTGGAAAAATACTGAAAGATCTGAGAGGACCAGAAATAAACTGGTATTGTGGCAGTATCTAAGAAAAGATAAATAAGGATTAATTAGGTCATTTAGTTCCAATTCAATCTCAAGCACAATCATATAAAACAATATGTGGGATGCCAACCACAAGAGCTCATATTGATAACAAAATCAAAGCCACACAAATGGTTTTATGGATGTTACATACTGTCACAAAATATTGTTAGTTTTTATGAAATCAAAAGTTTGGTTTATACAGAAATGTTGGGTAGAATCCCACATGATGTTCAAATAAAGCTTAATATAAAATAAAATAATATAAATAACAAAATATAAAATCAAGTGGAACACATCATTAGATTTCCAAATGTCACCTAAAATGGAGGCCCATCAGCCAGTGAGAGTGCTTTAAGTGGGGTATCTCAGAGGTTTTGTCTCAGCTTAGTGTTATTCAACAAATGTAGAAATTATGTGTAATAAAATATAAAATAACTGTTGGTAAAATTTGTAGATGAACAAGTAATTAAAGCTTGGCAAGTGGGACTTATTTCTACATAGTGCATTTCTGAGGCATATGAAAAATTGATCCTTTATGAACAATTAATATTAACCACATTCTCAAGCTGAGCAAGATCCCAGCATTCTCATATCTAGTGATTTCAAAAGGTCACTAGACTTCGAAAAAAATTATAGACCCTGATAGATAATCTGTTAAATTCTGCCATGTATACTGAGAGAGAAAGCTAAACATTTGAAAAGGTTGAGAGAAAAAAGAGAAACACAAAGCAAAACACACACCACTCCCCCATGGACTGATGGACACACCTTATAATGAGTAATTAAAAACCTCTGTCTATTTAATAATTAAACTCCATCTATCTCTAGTCCATGATCTGCTAACAAATATGTGTAAAGTGAAGAGATTTCTGACTGATTATTCTTTAATTCAGGAGAAAAAAATAATATTGGTAAAATCTACCAGTTGGAAACTGAAATTGAAGACACACATATGAGAGAGAGGGTGCACATTTTCTAACAAGAGTAAATAGTCCCTGGGACTCCCTGTGTAATAACGTCAATGCCTGGATATCTTTCAAAAAGATATAATCTACCTCAAGTAAATGTACAGGCTTACTTCAGAAGAGCTTGGGTAAGACATTTAGGCACGTTAATTAAAGTATTAGATCAGATATTTGTGAGGGTCCTTCCCAGCCTTAGCTTTACTAGTCTATATAAACAGGGTGGTTTGATTGATGCCCTGAGTGCTCCCAAATTCAACATGAAAGTTTAGGGGGAAAAAAATCATACGAGATTTTCTGACAAAGTTATCTGTTCTAAGGTAGATCTCTATCTCTGGTCATCCTGCATCTTCTTAGACTAAATAAAAGAAGCAGGGGCGTCAAGACATGATTCATGTCAGTGTCTCTGCAGATGATGCAAGAAGGCTGAAGCATCTGGCCCAGCTGCACAGGTCTGCACTGTAAATACATGCAAATTTGTTAAATGAAGCAAGCCTTCCTATCAGAGAGATTAACCTCTATGATGGAAAGACAAATAGGATAAAGATAGGACTCAGGACCAAAGTTTTGGGAAGAAACTATTCACTGCATGGAAATATGATGGCTTCTAACAGTTATGATGTCAGTTCTCAAACTTTTCCCCATGGGGACAGAAAATATTTTAGTGCCTTCCAAATCTATTGTTTTATGCTGGTTTGAAGCATCAAGATGCTGACCCTAAAGTTATGCTTGCTCATTGTTTTTAAGGTTATCTCATTGACTTTCAGAGCAGAAAACTGTTTTAAAGGAACTTCAGTTCCTGGAGCATAATTTTGCAACATGAACTAGAATCTACACAGCCTCGATCATAATATTGGTTCATAAAAGTAATTTAAGACTTGAAATGACAGGGTTTCAAAATGCACAAAGAATCATTACTCTCAGGGACCGCTCCTATCTCCTGAAAGAGGTGTTTATTTATGAGTTCGTTGTGTTTCATGAGTGATAGGTCCATGAGAACCTTCTGTGCTGTATCTCCTGGTACACTGTGGTAGGATGGAGACGAAGTGGAATCATAGAATCAGAGAGTAATTTAGATTGGAAAGGGACTTTAGAGGTCACTTGGTCCAATGTCTTCACTGTACTTAAAATCCCCAAACTGGACATACTTTGTGAGAAGTCCTTTCACAAGTGCTAAATAGTAAGAAACAGCCACCTCCCCTGCCCTGCTGGATATGCTCTTACTAATGCAGCCCCTGGCTTTGTTGGCCTTCACTTCTGTGAGGACACACTGATGGCTAGTTGGATTCTCCACTGCAACTGTTGGGTCCTCTTCTACAAAGCCATGTTTTCTCCAGTCAGTTCCTAACTTGTATGGGTGTATGGAGTTATTCAATCTCAGGTGCATGACTTTACATTTGCCTTTGCTGAATTTCATGAGCTTTCTGCCAGCCTGTTGAGGTTCCTCTGGATGGCAGCCCTCCCGCATATTGGTTGCTCCCTCCATCTTGGTGCATGCTTTTGCATCATTCGGATTGTTAACAAAGACAGGAATAAGTTCACAAGCAGAAACTTTGTGGTACTCTCAAAAGTCATCTTTTGGATAACCTAAGCTCTAGCTGCCTTTTGGAGGGCCACAAGGTCACATCTACCCAACAGAGTCACAGTCCACAGCCAGGACCCTTAAGGCTTGCCCATACTCTCCAGAGACAACTCTATAGCATTAAAAAGATATGCAACTGCTTAACGCACAGTGTAGCACACTGTTAATACTAGCTTTATAGGAAAAGTGGTTAGGAAGAAAGAAGGAGAGAAAGACAGAAGTGAAGAGACATACCTCACATTCAGGATGTCTGAGGACATTGCTTTTGGGAATGGTCAACACTTGTTTTTTGAAAAGGCAACTCACAAGTGGTACATTAAGAAATGAAGAGGAGCAAGGATGACTCTGAAGGTTTTGGGAAGGGCTTTGGGAATAATGCCCCAAAACACAGTAAAGTACAAAGTTCCTAAATGACAGCAGGGACAAGAAGGGAAACGTCCTGAAAGCCACACTAAACCAGACGCCATAAACCAAAGGGGACATGCATAAAAATAAATGGCTGAAAACATAAGGATATAATTTGCAACATTACTGAAAAGCCCTGGTAGTATTGTAGTATGGTTTTAGAGGACAGAAATTTGTCAGACATACTTGAAATACTCCATCGGGTTAGCAGTCTAGAAGCTAGGAGCCTGTTTTGAACTTTCTTCTAAAGTCAGGGAGAGCAGGAAAATCCTTCAGATAACGATTGAAATGTTGATCTTTGGAGGCAAGTCAAGGGAGACTATACTCCTAACATGACTGTCTCAATCAAATTAGGCCTGGGATCATGTAAACTAAACACCTAAATAACCTTTTCACAATTATTCAGCTATTTCCACTCATGGCCTCCTATGCGGGTTCGTGCCCTAAAGGTGAAGTACACTTTCTTTACAACTGTTTTAAAAGAACTGAATTTTAAAACTCACTCCATGTAGCAGCCATAGATACAACAAATGTGCAGCTTAAACCAACATAAAAGATACAGGAGCTAGCATCTCCATGCTTCTTCTGAAATCCTGCTATGAAAATTAAGCTTCTGTATCTTTTAATAGGAATTTCTACTTTATTTAAAAGTAAGTAGCAATGGGATTTATAAGATTAGGCAATCAAGGTTTTAAGTGGTGTTTATATATTATTATTTTTTAGCCTGGGTGCCACCTTTAAAATTAAATTTTTAATAACCTTTCAGACTTATAGCCTTAGGGAAATAATTTCTTTAACAGTAGTTCAAAGGTTTAATGTCACAGTAAATGCTTTGAAATATGATGTGATCCCTTCCATTCTAGAAAATTAGCGTTTTAAAAAAATAGTATATCAAAGTAAAAATACTAATAAGGAAAAGATGTGGAGCCCGGCTCCAAAAGGAGGGTGGGGAAAATAAACTCAGCTATGACAATGCTTTTGTGAGATTTCCTCCTGTGTTTTCTAAACTGTAACAGTTCCCAAATCTTCACAATCGGATTTAGGAATGTGAGAGGGGGCAGTGCCTCTGAACTTCACCTCCAAGTGAAGGGTAGACACAACTTTGACCTTGGGAGCATTCTCCCTCCCCTCCACCCCATGGCTGATGTCCAGCCCAGATCTATTATGATGGAAATCCGTCCGTGAATATAGAACTCAATGATGAGATACAGTATGGCTTTTGGAAGGTTATATCCCATTCAAAGTAATACAGTTGGTCTGACCCTAAGCCTCTCCCTAACACTAAGGTGCTACAAGTTTTTTCAGTGGTTTCCTGTTTGATCAAATTTCAGCAGATATTCAGTTACCAATGGTAGCTCTGGATTTCAAATGCTGCCTTTATCTCTCAGGATAAAGTCACTGTTATTTGAGAAAGTAGGAGATTTTGAGTTTCAAACCCCTTTCCAGAAAATTACTGAACAACTTGCATTGAAAGTGTCTATAGGAGTACACATTCTTTGTCAGTTTTTGATGTCTTTTTTTTTCCCGAAACAGAAAAATAGTCCCGCTAATTAAAGTTTGCTCATGTTGTAAATAAATGAAAACAGACTTTTAAAAGATTTATCTGGCAACTTCTTTAATAGTTTTCAGCTAAATTTATAAACATTTAGACAGTCCATTCTAGAGGTGATCTGCATTCCCGAATGACACGAAATAGACTTCAGTTATCACAATACTGCTCACATTCTTGTGAAACAGGTTGGATGCTAGTATACTGCCCAAAATAATAATGATGGCATAAAAATGATGATACCAAAAAAGTCAGCCACCTGCTTCAAGTAGAGTTGAATGCTGAAATATTAAACGTATGCTCAGCAAGAAGACAGAAAACACGAATTGTCCTTCATATTTTCCTGTCTCTCATATATACTGTTGCACAATTTAAAGTAATAATTTTATGAAAAACTGGGGTGCCAACAGAGATTTCACAATGGTCATGTCAGTGGTAGTGGGTATACACCAAAAGCCAGCCTATTACTATTTGGCTTCAAGGTTTATGTATGGTCTGTTTTTTTTTTTTTTTTTTCACTTTCTGCAAAATAACTGACTCTCTAATATGGATTATCCACAAATCTGTTATCACAAGAGCAGCAGGAATGGCAGAACAACAAGAAGTGTAGATTCTGGAGAGACTGCCACCTGTTTTCTTTATTTGAACTGCTAGGAAAAGCTATGTAAGTAGTGCTAAATAAATGAAAGATTTCAAAGCTTATTCAGAGCTAAAACCAGTAGACAAACAGATGATTGGAGACACGAAGCGGAGTTCAAGGAAAAAAATGAAATCTTATTGGTGATTTGGATTCATACTGTTCCCACGAAAGGACTGCATAACCAAAGATCAGCAAAAATAATCCTAAGAATATATATTAATACCAGGCTAACACATTGCTTAATATATAAGAGATTATTATATTTTCTGATTTACTGTCTAAATTTTTGCACATTAAAGAGTAGCCATTGTTTGCAGTGGAGTTGGGCTACTCCATCTACCAAGGTATAAATAAAGGACTTGGCCTCTGGGCCAAATAGGAGGAAAACAGGTGTAATGTACAAATAAACCGACAAGATTCTGCTTTTTCAATATGCTGAATGTTGACGGGAATATCACAGAAGAAAGAGGAAAAATATTTGCAGCTTTATTTTACAAACTAAAATATTTAAGTCCTTTGAGGTTCCCTCACAACAGTTTTACTTTCTTTTTTCTTTCTTCTTTCTTTTTTTTTCTTTTTTCTTTTTTTTTTCTTTCCTTGTTGTTTTTTTTTTTTTTTTTCCCCCAGTTATAAAACAACCAAAGAGAGGAAGGGACAAACAGGAAGAAAGAGGGATGAAAGAGAAAAAGAGGGAACAAGAACAAGAGAGGTAGAGACAGACCAATTCCATCTCTTTTGGAATCAGAAGGAACAATCCGTGTTTCTATTCATAAGTCAGCAAACTTCCTGTCTAAAATCCCATATTATTTCTGTGGACAAATTTTTTCCATAGAAAAGGAATGTTAAAATTTTTTTTTTTTTTTTTTTTCCCACAGTAAGTTTCCTGTTCTTTTTGAGAAAGTTATTAGACTTGTTAGAAACAATGCAATATTTAAACCTCTTTTTATTTTCCAGCATGTTTATTCCCATGACAAAAATCAAAAGCAACTAAATATTTGGTTTGCGAACAAAACCAAAGTGAAAATAGATTTTCAACGCAAACTTTTCATGATGGAAAATTATCAACAATTTTTTCCGCTTTCTATTAACAGGCTTTTTTCAGCCTGTGTATCCCCCTGGGTCTCTTCCAGATGGAAACAAGTGGAATAATCAATAAATGAAACTGCTCAGCATGGTTGCCAGATTTTAAATATTAAAATCCAGGCCCAGAGAGGGAAATCATGCATGCGCATGTAAGTGTGCATGAATAAGTAAGTCCAATGTCTCAGACTCTTTGCCCAGGCCATCTAGTCCTACTTTACGCCTGAGCGTTACCCAGTGCACCTGGCATTGGACCTAGTGCATACTTGTCATTTATCTGCTTGTTTGTCATAGCCACTTTTGTGGTTGACATCATCCTGTAGAGATATAAATTTACTTTCCGTGATTGCAACCAGTTGCTGCAAAAAAATTTTGGGGAAAAAAGTCATGTAGGGA
>NW_009188946.1:33111-40334 GCF_000690835.1 Fulmarus glacialis
GGTCTAACTGTATAAAGCAGGATAGCCCAGATTACATTAAGAGTTTTGGCACCTCTCCCATTCAGCTCTCTGCTAGTAAGCATCATCTGGTGTGGGCCATACGCAACTGATTAAGAGCTTGCTTTCTCATACCAGTCTTCCACTAAAAATATCTATGAGTATCTATTTTGTGTTGAAGGAGAAATTCCAAGATATCTTGTGTAAGTCAATGAAATTCATTGCATGAATTTTGGAGTAGGAAAAAATATAACTGAAGACTAGCCAAATCATGGTCTTGGAAGACTCTATGTAAAGCTTAATGGTTTCTCTGGAGTAAGTTTCTGTGAGTGTCACATAGATCAGAATTTCATATTAGATCTGACATTTTTCAACACAAAGTCATCCAAGAAGGAAAAAAAAAAAATTATTTTGATCACCACCCACACAAACACAAAGTCTACTATTATTTTACAAGCTCATCTCAGCTCTGCATCCTCTTTTGCAAGGCCATAGGGGAGGATGGGTTGGATAATTTGCTGCAGCATCGAATGGCTTGAGCGTGCAAAGCAAAACAGGATACATGCACTTCTTCCTAGACCTCTCCCATGCTGTTTCACATGACTATGTTTAAGGAATGAAGAAAATAAACAGCAAAAGATTTGCTTCTGGCTCACTGAGATTAACCAAATTCAATTATTCTGCCTACAATATTTTGGGGAATGCACTAAAAGCAAGAGCATAAAATAGACACACCACACCAAGGCTATGACATATAGTCACTCAGCATCCTGCTATTAGTCATTCTAACTACCAGCACAGATTGCAATAACAGGGTAATTTTTTACTATCTTTTTCCCAGTACAGAAGTTCATGCTTCTCTGATCATCTTACAAAAGGGCAAGATTGTCTGCAAAGAAGGTCAAGTCTGTCTCCTTTTCAAGCACAGGTATGTAATGCTTTGACCATTCAGCACAGAATTTAAAGTAAGTCACCAGATTTAAAGACAAGCGTGTGTCTTTACTCCTCCACTGCTGTATGCATTCATTGTACTCAGGATCACAGCACGGTCACCATTTAACCTCATTACTTTCTAAAGCATTTTGAGAGACACTCTGAGCTCAGAATGGTGCTATATAAAACTGTCTCCCCACTCTAAGGGTAGCTTATTGGCAATTTAAGCAATATAAAATGAGGGTTGTATATTGAAAAGAAAGATAAATCAGTGGTTAGAAGGAGAAGCCAGCAGAGGGGATTGTGTGGTCTCTTCTCAGATTTCCTTTTGCCTTGGTGGCTGACTGCAAGGAATTTGTATGTAGATCTGATGGAAAGAATTAGTTGTGGTTTCAACAGTGAAAGACCCCTTCACTTTGGTTTGTATCACCTAAAGGGTTCACTGGATTTTTCTGAATTGTCAGAGCAAAGGGGAGAAATACAGTTTATCCCTCCAGTGAAAGCATCAGCTAGTAGACATCGCTCCTATTCCTCACTGTGCCACGGTACCTCCCCAGCGTCCTTCATCCTCCCTCACTGCTCAGCACCTAAAGTTCATATATTCTGCACTGGAAATCTCTGTGTCCCTGGAGGTTCATCATGAGGATCACCATAAAGTAATCAACAGATCTCTTTCCACACTTATTTCCCTGGCCCCACGTAATCTCTGTGAGGTAAAAGGCAAATCTGAACACAGTTTTGTATTGTCCTTCATCGCCCTAGTGCTCTCCCCATGTCTCCTTTGGACTTTTAAGAATGAAGATGATATGCATCAGATTCCCTCAGTAACGCCTTAGATCGTAGAATACAAAGGCAAAATTAGAGGATTACGGTAATGCCACATATTCTGCACTGTTCTTCTGCAAAAGAATACATCTCTCTCATTGTATAAAATAAGGCAAGTCCTTATTAAGTGAAAAAAACCCACAATCCATTTCCATGGAGGAAGAAAGGATTAAAGATGTAAGAACATGACCACAACTTTAACTGAGACATGGAAAACCCACAGAGCAAAACCAAAAAACAAGAAGCAGAAAACACCAAACAAAAATCTTAAGTGTAAGAGATGTATTTTTTTTCCCCCAGCAGCAGAGGAGATTATGTGTGCTGGAGAGAGATGCAGTTTCAGCTTTGCTTCAGCAGCTGTAGCCTCATTTCTGACAAATTCAAGAAACATAAACCAATAGTGGTGACATTGTAGGGGTGAAATTACAGACCATAAAACAGAGCTATGACATTGGAATGAATATTGTTCCTGACTTGCATCGGAGTAGTGAAGGTGTAAAAGAAAGGTTACAGTTTGTCTAGTGCCTGACATTTTTCTCCCTTTGGGACATCCTCATCACCAGCGACAGTGCAATGACCTTGTATGAGAATTTTTAGTAGAATGGTGGAGTCAAAGGGTAGAGCTTTCAAATGCAATTATAAGTCAGTTACATATGCTTGCGCTCACCTAGCTTGCTTTATCAATGTTCACATTAATTGTATTCACAAGCTACCTTCCTTATCATTTTTCTACCTACTTGAAAAGAGCAGAAGTCTTCTTGATATATGAGTCACTACTATACAGTCAGCTCTCAAAAGATAAGGAAAGAAAAAAAAAAAAAGAAGAAGAAGAAAACGAAATTAAATTTTGCTTCTCTTCAGCTCTGGATTAGTTCCAGATCTCCCAATTAACAGCATTGTCATTTAAGTAAATGCCAGCTTCTGCGAAGATTTTTATTTATTAGCCTTTTGCTCATTTCAATATTTATTTATAAGTTAACGTATAAAGTATGACAGTCACATTAGAGAGTATGTGACAAAGCATAGCACCAACACGAAAATGATTTAAAAAATTAAGCTGCAGGAAATTGGACATTAACCTCCTTCACAAATATTGTGTATGATAACAGGGATTTCTCTAGCAACCTGCATCTGATTTAAGGCGTTCAGCTTCAGCAGTTGTCTTAGAAATGTGAAACATCCATTGGTGAAACTGGTAAGATAATTTTGTTGAGTTTCTAGAAATAAAAAAAATCCACAAATCACAAGTCATGTCTATAAGTCTTGGCCAGGGCAGCCACCTCTTTTCAAACACACTTATAATATTGCTCCCTTTTGCCTTGACTTCACTTAGCTTCTTTTCTTGCTATTCCAGCTCCTTATTTTCAGCCCTGTATTCTCATTATATCTCTAACTATGGTCATTTATTTAGTGGTTACTATAATCCAACCTTAGTATATTGAATGTAATCACTGCACCAAAGACTCTTCTCCTGAGGGAACATCCCTTAATAAGAGGGCTGTTGCCCTTCTGGATAATCTGGATACTCTGACAGCATGCCACCTTTTATTTATTCGCATTTTGTTAATCTGTGATGATGATGACATAGAAGTCTGTGCCTCTAGTTTGAAAATTCTTCTGCAGTCCTGTGTTATAACTTTATGGTTGTTACAGATGATATTTTATAATTACAAACCCAGTTAAAAGTAAGAATATATTAGGACAAACTGAGAAGGTCAATCAGGAATGGAGCCAAAAAGTTTGTTTTTTTTTTTAATAGAATAATCTTTAATTTAGCATGGTACTTTGTTTTAATATGTTTAATTAGTATTAAAAGTGTTTGACTGCATCAACATGCAGTGCACAAATTAACACTAATTAGGTTTTTTCCATTTACAGCCAAGAAAATCTTTCCCATCCTTGATAGAAGAAACTAGTTGGAAGTCCAGGCACTGCATTTTGTGATGGGTATTTAATTATTAGTACAGCTAAATGTTCCTTTCTATGATGCAACACAGAATCCCCATATGTTTGTAGTCTCAAGTCCAAGCTTCTGGCTATAGTAGCGTCTCTTTTTTGTCAGTGATCCACAAGGATGTTTATAGTCCTCAGAAATAAATTGACAAGTCCAATGTGAATGACTAAAAAGCAAAAGATGATCAATACTGGGTTCTTGAGAATTCACAGGACTTTGGATCTTGCTTCCAGCACAGGTCCTGCTCCTAAGAAAAATCTCTTGGCCACCACCCTTTTACCAAGGAAAGCACCAAAATACTTCTTAAGAAGATACCACTCATTGTGCAACCAGAATTTATCTAGGAACTCTTGGCCTCTTCAGAAATAGGAAGTAGTAAATTTTTTAACAGACAAGTTGTCATTTTTCTTGCATTACACTTTCAAGATCTACATTCTTTTCCAGATTTGTGTACCATGAGATACTGGTGATCACAGTGGCTAACTAGTAAATAGGAGTCCAGTCATAACCATGACCACAATACTACACAGAGGCAAGGAGCATGGAAGGATGACCCATCTATAACCACCCATAAGACCTTTCCATATTAGGAACAACACGATGCCATAACAAAGAGTTATTACTACGTTGGTACTGATCTTTGTATACATGTAGATAAAGAGGTTCACGGGGGTTTGTTCATCATTTTCTGTTTAGGACAGAGATATGATGTAACAAAGTAAGAAGCAACTTATCTGACATCCTTTGATTCCCTGCCCAGGGAAGTGGTTGAGTCACCACCCCTGGAGGTATTTAAAAGATGTGTAGATGTGGTGCTTAGGGACGTGGTTTAGTGGTGGACTTGGCAGTGCTAGGTTAACGGTTGGACTTGATGATCTTAACGGTCTTTTCCAACCTAAATGATTCTATGATTCTATGATTCTATAAATTCACTATCAGATGCAGTAATTTTCTATGTTTTCCTCAAGGCAGATTGCAAGGTACTGTCCTAGATCACATTATGATAAACATTTCTTCTTCATTAAGTTTTCTAGTTAGAAATGTTCTTTAACTACAGATAAATGCTTTAAAGTACTAAAAGCAGAAGGGGTATTGATCAGTGGCTTCATTAGGAATGACTGGCTTCTCTGGCTGTCAAAATGTCAAGTTACTTGCATTAAAGAAACTGATAGATTTCTGCTTGCCGTGTCATTAGCAGAGACGTGAGCTAATTTGAAGAATAAACATTTCCTTTGCACATTTTACTTGTTAATCTTTCAAGTTCATCTCGTGTACTTATCCTGTTGCTCATTTTCCATACTCAAGCTGGAATGGAGCCAAGTGACTAATCTGTGCCTAGTTTTAGGAGTTTTTTTCTTTTGAATATGAAAAGCCAAGAAATATTATTTCTAAAAACATAGAAGAGCATTAGAAATCCTAAATTCTGATTTCACAACTAACTTGGTCCTAGAACACAATGAATTTTACATTTTAAAGTAATTCTGGTGAATTTAAATTATATCTTTAAGAAAAAAAGAATCTGCAAAATACAGAACATGTTTTATTTTTCATTTCAGGAAAAAAAAGCCAAGCACATAAAACCAGAAAAACCAAAATAGTTATCAATTTTTTTCTTCCTTCCTTTGAAGATAGTTCTAATTCAAAATTGACCTTATTTTGAGATTCAGATCAGATAACATCCATGGGTACCTACCAACCAAATTAACCTTAAGATTCTACGATTTACATGCTCTAAGTATGAAACAAGTCTACATTTAATTGTTCATTCACTAGAAACTAAGATGGATTGATGTTTTTTTCAAATTTCAGCAGATGAAATAACTGAATTTTTCCACAAAATATATAAAACTACATAATTTATGAACAAGAACCAACCTTTATTAACTGATAGAATACAAAAAGCTTGAGTCAATGAAAAAATAATCTTATAGCACACAAGGTGGTACCAGAAGATATATCTTCATGAACCCGAGATAATATCCTGAAAGTCATTAAAAATATTGTTGTCTAGTATTTGTCTGATTTAAAAGATAAAGACTTATTTTGATAGTTTTATAAGAAGGATCAAAATTAATAATTTAAATATTGAGTAGAAAATTACAATGTTGGTTAGATAACTCTCTTTGCATCATGTTTATCATCTTGGTCTAAATCTCGGAAGATACTTATAATTTTCTATGTCAGCATAGTTTTACTTTCTCAGAAAAAAAACAGAGGTGAATTCCAAATTCTTTGCTTTAGCTCAGAGAGATAGAGAAGTTGCAAAAAGCTTGAAGAAAGTTAATTGGAAACTGAATTTGTCCTCATTCCCAAATTAGTCATACTGGAAAACTGTTGAATGCTGCATCTCCACCCCACCAGTGCCTCTGATTTTACTTCTCATGGACAGATGGTGCTACCAAGAACTTGTCTTCACGTAGCAGAGAAAGGGTTAAGAACACATACAGGACACTTAACCTGAGCTCCAAAGCTCAAGCAAAGAAAATTATATTTGCACTAAGGAATGAGAAAAAATCACCAGCATAAGCCAAAATCTCAGCAACAGGTCCAGGGCTCAAACACTCAGTTTCCCAGCTGCTAATGCACTTTTGAGCAAACAGATTATGCTGCACGGTCTGCGAGAAGCCAGTCACTTCTGATAAGGTTCCCTCTCCAAGGACCAGAGCATGATGTACTCAGCCAAAGCAGGGCAAATATTGCCAAATATCTACTACAAAATTCTTCTGAAAGTGAGAGGTCCTTGATCCCTGAAGGACTGCTAGTGGTAACCCTGCATTTGCTAGAAGGAATTTATAGGGCAAAACTGTAGCGTTCTGCATTACGCTGGAATGTGTTTCATGTGCAAGATTAACTGACTGCTTCCTAAAAAGATACCAATATGTCAGCAGGTTTGAAACTGCAGTTATAAAATTCTAGATTTTGCCACATTGTATAGCCATGATTTGCGAAGCAAAAGTCATCATTACAACTCAAGTACTCTGTGCCTGATTTTTATTTGCATGTCTGATGCAGAAAGATAAAAAACCCAACAGGCAAAGGGGCGAGAAGAGGAGATGCTCACAAAGGTTTGCTTTAGCTCCAGGAGGCTGAACAGGCCTGAGTTTAATTGTGGTCAGCAGAGAAAGATCAACATCTCCAAAGGGCAGTGCTCAAAACTGGGCTCCTGCTCTGAAACGGCAGAGAAAAATCAACATCTCCAAAGGGCAATGCTCAAAACTGGGCTCCTGCTCTGAAACTTTCCCCATTTCACAGAGGAATCTCCATCCATCCACTAACTAGAGCAGGAGTCATGGGAGTATGGCCTCGTTACTTTTGGGGAATATCACTGAAGGAGGTCATTCAGAATTCAATAAACATACATCTGCAATGCCTGTGCAGACAGATGTGTCTCCACTTTCAAGGGGGTTCTCTTTTCTTTTGGTTGAGTGGTTTGTTTGTTTGTTTGTTTGTTTCTAGATCATTTTTGAGCGCTATTGGGTTTTGGATATTGGGTTTGCATGGCAAGGTGTTGGTA
>NW_009188947.1:0-26245 GCF_000690835.1 Fulmarus glacialis
GGTGTTTTCGGGAGGGCCTGCGCGCCACGCCGGGCGGTTTGTGCTGGGCCGGGCTTCGGCTCCTGTTGCCGGGCCGGGTGCTTGTGAGCCCGGTGAGCCTTGTGCCCGGGTGGCTGGCAGCACGGGAAGGGCAATGGCGAGGGTGCAGAACGGCCACGAGCGAGGACTGCTGGTGAAAGACGGCTCGAGCCTTCCTTCGCCGGGGGGCGGGCACAAACCGCCGGGCGCAGTTGGCCGGAGTTAAACTAGCTCAGCAAGTTTGCGGGAGGGGCGAGGCGGCAGACGGTTCACCCCGCTTGCTGTTATCTTCTCCAGCACGATTTTTGAACTCGGTACTTTCCATCTCTTAACATCTGATTTTGCAATAGAAAGTAAGGAATACAGATTACGTCTTGGTGGTGGAAACTTAATGAATTGCTGCGCTGTGCAGTTGGCCGGAGTTAAACTAGCTCAGCAAGTTTGCGGGAGGGGCGAGGCGGCAGACGGTTCACCCCGCTTGCTGTTATCTTCTCCAGCACGATTTTTGAACTCGGTACTTTCCATCTCTTAACATCTGATTTTGCAATAGAAAGTAAGGAATACAGATTACGTCTTGGTGGTGGAAACTTAATGAATTGCTGCGCTGTGTACTGCTCATTCAGTGTGTTCACAAAATTAAGGGTTTTTTTCTGAACCAACCTGCAAAATCTCTAAAAATATCTTCAAAGTGCCTTGCTTCTTGACTGACCATCCTAAAAGAACAATCTAAATGGCCTGAACAGTTGTACAGGTGCTGCATGTCTGTAAAAAGTGCCTTCTAGGGAAACCTGGATGAGCTTTCACCTCAGAGACACTGCAGTGGAGAAAATGTAGTAGATTCCTTTTAACTTTTCCTCCCCAACAGCTATTAGTGGTTAGCCAGGTGTGCTGACTTCAAAGGGGACAGTACCTGCTGGGCTGTGAAAGAGACCCCGTTTGGGAGTTGTTTTCCCTCATGCACTGATAGGCTTGGTTGATTTAATATAAAAACAAAATATATGAATAGAACAAAGAAAGTGACCTGCAAGCGTTCAAGCTAACATCTCTGTACTGGCCAACATTCTTCTTGGAAAACACTGAGTGATATTTCATAATTTATCACTTTCATATATGTCTTTTATATCTCAGTCTAAGTTCAGGTTCTGCTAGTCTCTATGAAAAGCCAGTGTCCTCTTGTTTGGTACTGTGATGGTGATAGCTGTCATCGCTTGGAGAAATAGTTACTTGCGTTCTGCATCCAACAAAGGCAGTAACAGCTTTGAAAAATTACTGGGAATGTTTGCTCTGTAGAGCCACTGAGCAACATTTGAACAGAGCGTACAGAGGCACAGTGGCAGAAACTGGTAAAAATACCCTGTCTTAGCCTCGGTGGTTAAAATACTGTTTTCTCTATGCCAGAGGATTTTAATATGTTCTAATATCTCCTCTGTGCTGTTGGTAACTGTTGGTTTGGACTGCGTATTGACGAAAAGCCGTGCACTTAAACAGGTCTGATCTTACCTGGGTGAGAAGTGTTGTATGCAACAGTTCTGACCTCTAATGGTCAGATAGAGCAGTATTCTCTGAGGCGCTTTTTGCGAGGATTGTGATATGCTAGAGTTTGTCATGACTCTGAGAATGACGCTGAGAAGGTGTAAAGAGCCTGGTCCACCTTTATCTTCTACACTAGTGAGCTTCTGTCTCCACCCCAAATCACAGGGAAGATTGTTTTTAATGGCGTTTCCAAGTAACGTGAAGAAAAATAATATAATTTAATTTTTAAAAATTCTTATATTTAAAGTCTTTAGAGGGTCTAAATCACATTTGAATTCCTTTAAAAGCTTGTTGAACAAGGAGTTTGGGAAGGAGGGGGCAGAGAGACTGTAGAAGCTCTAGTAAAGTTTAACTACATTCCATGCTGGTTCAGGAACTCCTGTGTTTGTAATTGTCTGTCATTTGTTTTAACTACACAGAAACACAAAATGTTAAGTTTGCTGTCTGGAGATGAGGAGAGGGAGTCATTCTTGAGGTAAGAAGTCATCTTTTGGGGTGGGACTGAGGATGCTGTCTTTCTTATTGCAGGCAAAACGAGCAGTACAGCGAGGAGCCACAGCAGTCATCTTTGATGTTTCTGAAAACCCAGATGCCATTGATCAGGTATGAAGAAGGGAGCCTAGTTTTATTACAGCCTCTGTTGGGTTCTTTTAGGGTTGCTGGGGCAAGACTTGAGAGCATACAGGTCTCAGAGCACACCTACCTTAAGACATGCAGCTACTGACTCTGGATAACGTGGTGCTGTGATTTTCCTGCTCATCTTCTGGCAGGCAAGAAGCAACGGAGGAGTTGAGAATGTGGTAAAAAGAGAAAAGTTTGGGCAGTTATATTTTTCTTCTAGGCTTTGCTAGAATCCAGAATCCAGGTCTGAGATTGAGGTTTTGAGAAAGGATGGAGGCAAATTTTTTATGGTCCATTATCTAGCCAAGGAGGTTTTCTTTGCCCAGCTCTGTGTACAAAACACAGGGTGTTTGGCCCTACCCAGCTTGTGATCAATAGTATTGTTGAGCAGCTGCTATTTTTGAGGTTGCAAAATGGGTTTCAAACCTGGTTCTAAACAAGATTCTTACAAAACTTATAAACATTTCTTTCTTGTTCGCAGCTGATGATTTCTGGCCTATGTATTTTGTGGACAAGCAGGGTTTTTCTTTTTTTGGGGTCTCAGTACAACTTCCATCTTTTTCATTTGAAGTGGGTAAGGTAATAGATCTGTGAAACGCTTTGACAAGATCCTTCTAGCCAATTCTGAGTTAATTTGAGTAGAGAGAAGAAACATAACAAAGGACAAAAATAGTCTGTATTTGGTTTAGTTTTGTTTTGTCTTAAAACAAAACTGCTGTTTCTGCTACAGCAGAAACAAGTGAAGCTGAATGTTTTTAAGTGCAGCCTGAATCTCTTGGGGAAAAGAGAGACCATCAATGTTTACATTAAAAAAGCTGGCTTTAATTCTGAAATGAGCATCTGTTGGACAAAGGAATGCACCCCCTGTGCAATGGATGCTTTGAGAACTGTGCTCTGCGTGTGCATCAAGGCTACAGCCTTGATCTTGCAAACATTCTCAGGGATATTTTTTCCCCTTGTATACACAGAAAAATTATCTGCACAAAGATGTAATCTGTCTTTTTCCAATTTTTTCTCTGTATTACAGCTTCCAGTTACTTTCAGCCACCCTGCTCTGAACTTGCGAAGCTGAGTTACTGCCTCTTGCTCTCTTCCCTCTACCAGCAACAGCTGATTCTTGATAATAAACTGGGTGCAACTGTCCCAATAGCTGGGAAATTAGTCTAGTGGATGATTGAATATTTTGGGTGTACTAATAAAATGGAAGGAGGTTAGTGGCTTAGTGCAGTAGCTGACAAAGTAGGCTCTGTTAGAGGACAGAGCAGCAGCCTATGCAAACACTCACAAACAGGATAGGAGTGACTAGACCTAGCTTTCATACTCCAAGCGTAAAAGTTAACTTGATTGGCTCCCTTCTCATGCTGCTCTGGACACATGCATTTTGATTCTCAGCCAAAGTCTTCAGAACCCTTGACATGGGGGGATACTAATTAATTTGTCTTTAAAATAAATACCATTTTGGTACACACAGTGGAATTGTGGAAAACAATGACAGATGGATAACAATGGAGGAAAAACTGACGTGCGTTAATCTGGAGTATCTTTGGTTCAAATGGAAGTATCCTAAGACACTGAGGGGAGCTGTTTAGGAAGCTTTCCCAGGTATGCTTGTTACCAAGCAGTAGAACAACTAAGGGAGAGTGCTTTGAAAGGGGGGAGTGGAGTATTATGAAAGGCGATCCTTCCTGCCAGTCAATGAACAGAAATAGGAAACAGGCCTGACCAGGAGAAGAATTGTCCTTGGACAATTTGGTAGCAGAATTGCTACCAAATGAAAGGGCTTTACATACAGATTTTGTGGGTTTTATTCCCATTCATCTGAGCGTCTCTTTCTGTAGACTAAGAATGAAACTTTTCTTTTTAGAAATGAAGTCTGATTTGTTTCTTAGTTTTACTTTTGCATAGTTTGCAGAGGAGTAACAGCACCCAGAGCATCATGTTCAGCAAAAGTCTGGCAGTGTGCAAAAGCTACTGAGGAATCAGATGAATTCTTTCTTAGACAGGAAAGCTTGAGGGGGAATATGTGTCTGGGAACGTAGGGACACTGATTGGATTTGGCCTTAGGCCAGCAAGCCTTATAGACACATAGGATCCCTGGGTTGGAGTCAAGTACTTCAGCTAGTTTTTAGCTCTTCAAAAGACATCTGTCTTAAAAGTAGTTTGATCGGTTTGAAGCGCAGTCAAATACTAGGAAGAATCTGTTTTAAAGTCTCAATGAAATCAGTCACGATCATCTGGACAGATTAAGTAGAGTACTTTGTAAGCAGGATGATAGACCAGTCAGTTGGTAATTTCTATGTGTTTTAGCCAGATACAACAGGTAGATATCAACAATGTAGATATGGTATCTCTGCCATACGCTACTCTTGTTCAATTTCCTCACACTCCTGTTGTCTCATTCCTTTCCCCTTTACCATTTCCATCTGCTTGTCAGTGCCTTGCTTATTTTGTATCAACCAGCCTCTATACTAGGATTTTTGTTGTGGGTCAGAATAAGCTGTATGAATTTATCATGTTGGTGCCATTTTGTAACAAACAATTCTCTTGTCTTGTTATTCCCCTCTCTGGTATATAGTTTAGCAGGTTGTTTTTCTGGATGTGTTGGCCAGAGAAGTTATGCCGTCTCCATACTTGAAGGTTTTCAAGTATCTGACTGGATAAAGCTCTGAGCAGCCTGGTCTGATATCATAGTGACTCTGCCTTGACCAGGAGGTTGGACCTGTGGGGTGCCTTCCCACCCACATTATTTTCTGATTCTATGATTTGGCCTTTCAGAAAAACTTAGCTGGAACTGGAACGAAGTTTCAGGGTGAATTAAACTATCTGCTCATATGCTGAACTGGAACGAAGTTTCAGGGTGAATTAAACTATCTGCTCATATGCTTTAGTCTTTGAGGCCCCCGTCCTGCAATCAATAGCAACTAGTGGTTGCTAGAACGCAAGTAACTGTTTGAATGAGTTTGCTGAGTTAAACAGCAGAAATTTACAAACTTTAATAAATTGGCTAGGTACAAAGAGCCTGAAAGGCAGGACTCTGACATGAGGTTGTTCAGAAAGCCAAAGAAACTTGTATCTGAATAATATAGCTACAAAGCTGAAATAACAAAAGGTTCAGAAAATGTAGCAAGGCCAATTTTTTTTGAATGTGCAGATTTTTATTCCTCTTCATTATGAGGTTTAATTTATTACAGTATTAATATATGCACTGGCACATAATGTGGTTAAGTTAAAGCTGCTGATCAGAAGTAACATTTACTTACCCTTAATCTTAGTTTTGGTCAGTAAAAAAAAAGCAGCTTAAGTCAAAAGTTTAATTCAAGTTTAACTCTGTGGAATACTTAAGTGAAAGTCTATGCTAGAAGAGAACAATTGGTGCTTGAATCAATTCCACATTCATATTCCTTTACTTTTCTCTCCATTGTCCAAAAGAGAGGTAGTTTTCCTGAAACGTGCCTTTTGAGTAGATTATTTTTTTGTTCTAGCTGAACCAGGGCTCAGAGGACCCTCTGAAGAGACCAGTGGTGTACGTGAAGGGTGCTGATGCTGTCAAGCTAATGAACATAGTTAACAAGCAGAAAGTGGCACGAGCAAGGATTCAGCATCGCCCCCCACGGGTGAGACTTTAAGAAACTTTATCTAGGTGTTACACTGCTGTTACTTCATGCGGTGCTTGCTAACAGCGCTGAGTGTGAAGATGTTTTGATGCTCCCCGTGAGCACTAATACATGTGAAATTATGTTGACCTAAATAAATTGAGCAACTGCACTGTGGACAAGCAGCTACATTTGATGTAAGTACAGAATCCACAATGTGGTATCTGCTGTCTTTCATAAGGATTCTTTTGAATATATAAATGGCTAAAAATTCTATATAGTAGAAGTTTTCCTTTTTCTTAATTAAATAACTTAATTATTGCACATTCCTGGCGGTTCAGATTTGTAAGGTAGTCTGCCCTGTGTTAACTCATAATTCTGTGTGGTATTTTAAACATGGATTAATTATTTGATATCTGATATTTGTAATTGTAATACAAAATAGTTTTTCTAGAGGTTTTTTTTGAACACTCTCTACATGTAGTTTACAGAAGAACAAAGCTAGAGTTCATCCATGTCCCACTGACCACTTTGGTTTTGTTGTATTTTTATGGAATTCTTCTGTTAAGAAATGTACTTGAGAAGTGGGCCATTAGCTGAAAATTCAAATGTTGATTTTCACTCACTTAAGTAAACAAGCAAACCAATAAATCACGGAAATCACTCAGTTAAAAAACCTGGGGTTTGTGGGATCGGTTCAGAGACAGTGTAAATCTGACATCTCGTGACTGTCATTCTATGTATTTCATTCACTTGCACTGACATATGAAACCCAGGTTTTGTCTCATAGAATCCTAGTTAGCGAACAGAACAGTGTATACTTTGACTTTTGCCGTTGTGGCTGTGTACATTGGACAACGACCACTGAGAAAATAGAGAAGAGAAAGAAACAATAGATTTGAGTATGATCTAAAGAAAGGAAAAATAATTTTTTTGTTTTAATTTTTAAGCAACCCACCGAGTACTTTGATATGGGAATTTTCCTGGCGTTCTTTGTGGTTGTGTCTCTTGTTTGCCTCATTCTTCTTGTCAAGATCAAACTGAAACAGCGACGTAGTCAGGTAAGAGCAGTAATGAGATATTCACTGAATGCTGAAAGTTAGCTTCTCTTACTTTGTCCTAGAACTTGCTTGCTACTTTTGGAAATGCTGAACACTGACTTAGAATAGCCATCTTTGTGGAAAGGGTTTTATCCATGGATGTAGGCCTTTGGAAAAATTTGGAAATGTCTTTAAAGGAGATCTACATTGACCTGTGATGTTCATTCAGTTAAATCCTGAAATGAAAAGAGTACGGAAGCAGTCCATTTAGCCATTGGGAAGGAAGAACATTCCTGGTTGTTGAGAGGTTGATTATCGGTAGCACTGGTGTACTTCTGAAGAAATCCAAGCTCTTGTTGCTGTATTGTGGAGAGAATATCAGGATTGAAAATAAATTGCAACTCTTTTCAATAGAATAACATCTATTGATTCTTAATGGGAGAGGTTTGCAAGGTAAAAAGTTTGGTTAGGAGAAATTCTAGGTGAGATACTTTGAGTTTGTCCTGTTAAACATGAAAGGGAAAGCAAATGGAAGCTAATGGACTCTGAAGTTTGTAGTTGTAAACTGTCCAGTATATACACGTAAAAGGAATGCAAAGCACTGTAGAAGCTTAGGAGTCTTGCTTTGGACATATTGAGTAGGAATCCAAAGATGTTATGGGCCAACAGAAGTGTTAAAAAACAGTGTTAAAAAGGGGATGATGAATTCTACAGTAAAATGAAAACAACCCACTGCCTTCCTAAACTTCTACTATTGATTAAATTCGGGGGGAGGGGGGAATGGTACAGCTAATTTAGTAACATTTCATTTTAATCCCTCTCTCAAGTGTTGCTTCTGGTAATATGGTGGTAACAGCATAATGGGGCATTACAGTCAATATTGGCAGTTCAAAAAAAGTTCCTGACGAAGCTTTATATGTTGCCTTGAATAGTTGCTGCCTATTAATTGAGCAGTTGCAGTGCAATCCAATTGTCAGCACCTTCACCCTGTTTCAATTCAGAGTAGCTTATCATTCTCACTACTGCACGTGGCATACATTCTTTTCATGAGACTTCTGATCTAAATTCTGATTAGCCTTCTCTCTGCTTAATTTATGAAATTGTACATTAGTCTGGGCCTGACGTGATTTGGTAAGATACATTAATTTGATATGGTGGTGTGTCTCTGCTACTACACTATAGTCCCTTATGCAGCAGCATTGCCTCTTTTTTTTTTTTTTTCTTTTTTCCTTTTTTTTTTCTTCTGTTGTAGAATTCCATGAACAGGCTTGCAGTGCAAGCACTGGAAAAAATGGAGACCAGGAAGTTTAAGTCCAAAAGTAAGGGACACCGGGAAGGTAGCTGTGGAGCACTGGACACACTCAGTAGCAGCTCCACCTCAGACTGTGCCATCTGCTTGGAGAAGTACATTGATGGGGAGGTAAAGGATAAATGGTTTCTTCAGCATGGGCTGAGAATGTAGCTGGTTTATTTTAGCACTGTGGTACGTGGCTGGCTGTTGGGTACATTGTGTACTGAGGTTGTGCCGCTTGCCAGACTGATTGCATTAAGTAGCCAACTCAGCCTCAACTGCATTCTGCAGCTCCCAAAGAAATCTCAAGGGCTTTTCCCCATACTACAAAGGGAGAGGTGAGGGATCTCATTCTGCAAGTTGCTACCTCCATCAAGTTGCTTTTCTGAGGAAGAACTCGTAAAGAAATCAGGTTTACCTCAGCATTTAGTTCTCTGGGAATTCTTAACGAATTGTGTGCTAAAGTGATGATGCATGCAAGCTCTGTTAGACATAAGGGATACGTTTCGTGTTTTGCTTCTCAAGCTTTGATGGCACCTTGTCTTTAAAATATCAAGTACACAGCACTGCTGGGAAACCAGAGAAGGAGAAGCCAAAAGGTTCAGGAACCATTTTTTTGACTCCTCAGTTACCATCGCTGCATTGATGTCAGTGCTTGCCTTCTGTGAAACAGTCCTATCCAGAGGAAGCAATGGAAGGATGAAATAGAAAATAGGTTCCTTAGAATAGGGGCAGTCAATAATCACAGCTTTAAACTTCCATATAAAAAATTATATGAGAACATTTTATTTTGAAATTATTCACAGAAGATTCATCATTTTTATGGCAATAGAAAATACCAGCTGCAGTATTTGAGTGCTACAAGCTACAAACAGAAAGTTAATGAAGTTAGCTGATGGGAAATTACTCAGAGTAGCAAGGATGAAGGCAGACAAGAACTTCAGAAGGGCTGTACAAAATTGACTTGACAGGAAATTCATGCATGAACTTCAGCATGAAGTGATATACATAGGGAAGAGGTTCACATGGATTAGTGATGGGTCGTGAGGTGAACACTACTGTTGAGGAGCAAGATCTTGAAGCTGTTTTAGATACCTTTGCAAAAGCAGATCGGTGCTTTGTGGCAGTCAAAAAGACAAATCAGATATTAGAAATGAGAAGGGGAAGTCTAGAGAACTGAACAGAAAATGTAATTACACCACTGTGTAAGTTCAGTCACGCTCTCACATTGAGTACTATGTGCACTTCTGATCTCATTTCACAAAAGATATGTTGGCAATGAAGGTGCTTCAGAAAAGGGCAGTCACAAAGTGATCAAAGATTTGGAATGGTTTCTGTAAAAAAAATGACTGAGTGGGCTAGGACTGCTTAGGAGGCGGAGAGGGTACAAAATGGTGAACGGAGAGCATGAACAGGAATACATTTTTTTTCCAGTGCACGATTGGGTGCAATTAAATGAAACTGCTAGGACCCAATCTGAATCAAAATGTATTGTTTCTCCACCAGCAGGTAGTAGCCCTGTGGAACTTCTTGCCAAAGGATGTTACAAATTCAAAGCCTGAGGTCATGGGGAGACGAGCAGTACTTGGAAGAAAGATCTGTTACAGGTTTCTGAACTGGTAGATATCCAGCAGGCTCAGGAAATCCTGTAAACAGATAATAGCTGAAGGATGAGAGAGCTGGGCAAGGGAAAAAGTATCATATACGCTGTGTTGTTTTTGCTTTTTCCTGAGTGTTTTCCATTGCTAGTAGTTGTAGGCAAGATGCATCATTAAATGGACACTCTTGATTTTTTTTTTTTTTAAAAGTTCATTTAATATATTAAGGAAAATTTTAATGATGGGCTCCTTCAAGGTGTTAGGTCATAGGGACACACAGCAAAAAGTGTCCTAAAGAAATGTAGTATATCTGCATAGAGTTCTAACATGCCTGCAGAGACTATACTTTTAGTGACAGCTGATCACCAGCTGTTCAGTAGCTAGGTTGAAAAAACTAGAAGTAAGCTTCTAGTGAAAAATTCACTCATTAGGAAGGAGTACTTTTTCATGTTCCTTCATCTATTCCCGTAGGAACTGCGTGTCATTCCCTGCACTCACCGATTTCACAAGAAATGTGTGGATCCTTGGCTACTGCAGCATCATACCTGCCCTCACTGCCGCCATAACATCATAGGTAAGTGCTGCAGTACGGATGCTCTGTTGTGTCGTCCATTTCGGACTTAACAGCTTAGAAGATGAAACAGAAATTGTGCCTGTTTGTAAATCTCCATAGAGCCCATAGTCTTTATTGTAATGCAACCCTAGAAATACAGTTAGGACTGAGTTCTTTGAAAACGACTGCATGCCCCGGGATAACAGGTCACATTTCTGGTTTTCCCCCATTCTGGGTGCGATGCCCAGCAGAGGGCAGCGTTGGTCAGCTTCTGAATGCAAGGAGGACAAATAGATACAATAGATGGGTATGTCCTCTCTTGGTACTTATAAAGAAAAGACAATGTATTTTTTATTTTTCTGTGGTGGTGTAACTTGGAATGTGGTTTCCCTTACTTGCCTTCTCCCCCTTCCATTTCCTTTGTCTTGAAAAAGTTTTCTATTAATACACATGTATGTGAAATAATGTGTAAAGTGAAAACTCGGGCAATGACTGCCAGCCTTGCTCTTAACCTGCAAGACCAGGAATGCTGTGTAAACAGAAGGTTTTGCATATATGAGAACAGTATCTGAAATCACTTCACTTCTTTTCCTCTTTAAGCAAATACAATTGAGTGTTTCAAAGGCTTCCAGGCAGATGCTCTTGACTTTTGTTTGTTTTGTAATTTTTCCTTCTGTGTAAAAAGTTGGTGCTTTTTTAAAAAAACTCTGTTGTGTGCATAATGCAACTAAATTCAGAACAAAATACCTTTCTTTCTTGCCTAAAGTATATTTCTTTTTATACCCTCCTACTTCTACTTCTCCACTCATTTCTCTCATTCAGAACAGAAGAAGGGAAATACAGGTCCAGTCTGTCTGGAATCCATCAACCCAACACGCAGCCGGCAGCAGAGGGTGATTCTGCCTGTCCATTACCCAGGCCGAGTGCACAGAGCAAGCCAGATAACAGCATATCCCACTCGGACAAGCATGGACCCTCACGGAAACCCTATCACAGTGCTTACAGTTGAGCGACATGGTGAACAGAGCCTCTACCAAGCCCAGTCCCCAGCCTACATCCGAAGTTATCAGCCTATTCATTTGGACCATGCTTTAAACACGCATCACTGTAGCCTGGAACATAGAGCTTACTCTCCAGCTCACAGCTTCCGAAGACCCAAGTTTGGTGGACGCAACTTTTCCAAAGCAGCGTGCTTTTCCCAATATGAGACCATGTATCAACACTACTACTTCCAAGGCCTTAGTTACCCTGAGCAAGATGGACAGCCTCCAGCTGGCGTTTCCTCAAAGGGTCCTTCCCGTGCCTTTCAGCCTGGTAGCAGCATGCTTTTCCCGCCTGTGGTACATGTAGTGCCCTCATCCCGCCTGGAGAGTGGCAGTACCTCCAGCTTTAGCTGCTATCATGGTCATCGTTCGGTGTGCAGTGGATATTTGGCTGACTGCCCTGGGAGTGACAGCAGCAGCAGCAGTTCTGGTCAGTGCCACTGCTCCTCTAGTGATTCCGTGGTTGACTGCACTGAGGTCAGCAACCAAGGGGTTTATGGGAGCTGCTCCACTTTCCGCAGCTCTTTGAGCAGTGACTATGACCCGTACGTTTACCGCAGTAAGAGCCCTTGCCGAGTGGCTGAGGTTGGTGGTGCAAACAGGGGTGCAATTGTTCTCTTGGAGGGCCCCCACCAGGATGAGCTTCCAGCTCATGGTCACAGTCTGGTGGGTGCTGACTGCCGGCCTGTGCCAGCTTCTTCCTCAGGGGACCAACTGTCTAATTGCAGCATGGATATGAACTATAGCAGTAATTCCTCACTAGAGCACAGGGATCCAAATGGCACTACCTCAGAGGGAGGACATGAGGCCACTCCTGGTGCTGCCTTGGATGTTAAAAGGAACTGGAAGAATCCAGAGATAGCAGGGCCGCTTATGGAGCAAGCATGCACATGCTGCTTTGAACTCCAGCACTCTGCCCTGGAGCCTAGCAATGGGACAGCTGACTGTAGTGCACTCTTCCTTAGCTCTCCGCTGTGGGGGACGTGTGGCCCAGGAATAGAACCACAGTCAGGGAACACCCCGGGCTTGTACAGTATTAACTCAGACCACTTGCATAGGACAGATGGGGTAAAATATGAGGGGTTGCCCTGCTGCTTCTATGAAGAGAAGCAGGTAGCCTGTAGTAGCAACAGTGGCAGTGGAGGTGGTGGCTGCTATACAGAAGACTATGCAGTGAACGTGCAGTACACGCTTCCTGATGACACCTTGCCAAGCTGCTGTAAGGGTGTATGTGATCTGGGTCAACGCATCCCCATAATTCCTGAAGACAGAGACTGTGAGCTGATCCTACCTACAGAGTGCCAAGGGACCCACACAGGAGGCTGTAGTTCCTGGGATGGAACACCTGAGCTAGATACTTATCTGCACTGCCAAGGTATAGGAGAGGTACAGGATGAGAGGGAGGTGTGCTATGAGGCAACATCATTCCTGCGGCAGAACTACTCTCAGGAGGAGGAAGCCAGAATGCTCTTTCCCAGTCCCACTCTGAACTCCCAGAAGCTGATGACGACCACAAAGGCCACAGGTAATACGTGTGCTTTTTTTTGTTTACTCGCTACCTTTCTGTCCTAGCATATGAGACGCTGCCAGCTTCTTAGGTACCTGCAGCCATAAAGGTTACTGCCATCCTTTGCGTAAGAGCAGGTTATTGACTAGTCCTTCGCCCAAAAGTGTTACTCTCGTTACCTGTGCTCATTTGGTCATAGCTAGAGGAACAGAAGATGATAGTTTATTATCTAACCCTGTAAGAGCTTTCATACTCATCCTTTGTGGGGAGGGGAAAAAGTGACTGCTAGTACCAGGCCCCCATTAGAGCTCCCGCAGCCAGGGACACTGTGCCAGTCATGGCAACTGTGGCGAGCTGCCTAAGTAGGCAGTGCCAGAGTGCTGGGAGGGGACAGACAAGCTGAAGGATAAAAAAAATGAGTGAAAAACTTGGAATTACTCTAGAAGAATATGTGGGAAAGTCTCTGCTGTGGGAAAAAAGAACCACTCACAGAATGAAGGGGGTATTCCTTATTCCTTACCTGCCTTGCCAGGGCTGTTTTTAAGGGTGTTCATAGAATCATAGGGTACCCTAGGTTGGAAGGGACCTCAGGCCGTCATCTAGTCCGACCTCCTGCTCAAAGCAGGCCCAGCTCTGAGGTCAGACCAAGTTATTCAGTTTGTCAGATTAGACCAAGTTTATCCAGTCAGGCCATGACAACCTCCAGGGACGCAGAGTGCACTCCCTCTCTGGGCCCTTGTTCCAGTGCCAGCATGGTGAAAGATTTTCCTTATATCCAGTCTGAACTTCTCATGTTTCAACTTTAAGCTCCTTACCTCTTGACCAAAATGCATCGCTGTGAAGACCCTGGCTCCATCGCTGTGTCAACCTCCATGTAGGTATTGCAAAGCAGCTAGGAGGTATTCCCCAAAACCTTCTCTTCTGCAGGCTGAACAAGCCCCGGTACCCCAGCCTCTTCTCACAGGGCAAGTGCTCCAGGCTTCTGAACATCTTGGCTCTCTGCTGAACTCACTCCAGTCAGTCAATGTCTTCTTCTGGGGGCCCCAAAACTGGATGCAATGTTCCTTAGTTTTCTTTATCCTTCAGGTGCTGGATCTCATCCCTTGGAGAGAAGCCAAATTGGTGACTAGACCTGTCCAGATGATCCCGGATGGAGAAGCGGAGCTTATCAGAGACTCCAAATTCTCATGGACTTAATTTTTTTTAAAGCTTTGACAAACACACAAAAGTGGTAATGTGGAGAAGTCCCTCCCCCACTTCCTCTTCCTCTGTGTCCACATCAGCTTGATTGTCTCCTTTCTCCCTCTTGCCTGAAGCCTTCAGGCCTCCGTTTGTGTGCAAAGCCCATGTGGGACATGGTGTGGAGCATTTCTGAGCTCTAGTGCCATTTCTATGTTAATGACAAAGTGTTATTTATATTTTCGTTTTAGAAGTGACCGTGTCAGCTCTTGCTGAGAGATAACACGGTGTGTTAAATAAGCCAGGCTATGTGTAGATGCTGTTTTCTCCTGCTTAAAGGAGTCCAGCCTTCGATAAGCTCAGGGCTACACCTGCCTTAGAAACCAGATAGCACCTTGAAATATAGTAGTCCAGAGGGATACAGCTGCTGAATGGATGCTCAGATACTGACTAATCCTAGTAGCAAATCCTAGTAGCCAGCAAGTTATATGAGCGATTTTGAGGGAGGTGAAGCTTTGGACTGTCTCCGTTCTCCTCTCCCCTCCTCCCCCTTTCATGCTGCTCTGATGTTTTGGCTAGGAAGGGTCTCCTGCCATTATGATTAGTTTTAACAGAGTGGGGGTAGGGAAACTGGTAGCTCAGAATGGTCTCATCCCCACTTCCTGCTAAACCATGGACCTCATTGTATCTTCTGACTGGTGAAGAATGCTGGGGACCTCTCCCTCAAGCAGATGCTAGAAGAAAGTGCTTAGAAAGGGTAATACCTTTGTAGGTAATGAACCTTGCCTTCCACAGGAAGTTTTTCAGGCACCTGTAAGCCCCTGTTACGGCTGTGAGGAATGCTGGCATATGCAGGAAAGCAGAGCTTGTAGGGTGCTTGCCGCCTGGCTGGCTCATTTTGGAAACAGGTCAGAAGGTGTCTTGTTTCCTTATAGACTGGAAGTATGCCTAAGGGAAGCAGTGCTTGTCACCTTTTGTGCATGTGGGAAAGTGAGGGACTTGGTTTAATCGTTGTTTTCTTTGCTGTGGTTGATGTAGCTTCCATAGATCAGTCTTTTAAAGGTTTCTTGGGCCCAGCTTGTGCTTCATTTTTGTCATGTGTACAGAATGCTCTCTGTACCCCATTAGCCTGGGCACATACTTTTGTTCTTGTTCTTGTACTAGTGGGGATGTTTGTTATCATGAGATAATATATGTCGTCACTTCTGATAGCAATTGTTTCCTGTGGAAACAGCGGCTTCTGAGTAAGAGGCTACCATAGCATGGTTTAAATTGCCTGTCATGCTGCATGTGCCTGAGGACACAGTGTCATCCTGCCTGGTGTATTCATCTCCTAAAGGGAAACTAATTATTTAATGCCCACAGTGCCAGTCTTCTCGAAAGATTTGTCCGAAGTTCAGTACACTTTGGAGATACTTAAAAGGCATGAAAAAGAGATGTAAACTTAATGTTACATTTTCTGCCAAAGTAATGTCCTTGACAGCACTGGGCTAATTCTGAGAACCAGCAAGGTTAGCTTGTTTGCTTTATAGTCCCAAATGAAATATTTTAAAAGAAGCAAACATCTAAGAAATAACAAATACATTCATCTGTTTACTTTTACTTTCTGTACTCAGTAAGTTAGGAAAAAATAATTCTATTTAAAGGAATTCACATTAAATCTTTTTAAATGAAAAAACACCAAAATCCAGCTGTTCAGAGTGTTAATACAAGGCAATATCTGGGTATAAGATTAAAAGAAAAATTCCAATAAACACATTTTCTGTGTGTAAAGCTTATTGAAAACTTATTCATTCTCTGAATGACTGAAGTAAGTGGTATGTGTTGGGAGAATAAACTCCAAAGGTTTGGGGTTTTTGTTTGGTTGTTTTTTTAAGTTTTACCTTTCTCCTTCCTCCACTCAAAAGAAGTGCATTGTAGAAGCTATGGTATACTACCCTGGTCATTCTGCTTGGTGTTTTGTGAGGCACTGTCTAAGGCCACCTAAGATGCATTGTACTCTATAACTACACAGCATGTTGTGGTAAAATGTGGTTATAAAAAAGAAATTTGAATATTCTGGCTCATGGTGTTCCTGGATGTACTGGTCTCATTCACACGTTGTGGAAATCTCTGCCAGTACAACAGTCTCCGCAGGCCTTACCACAGAGGTACCCTACACTTGGTTTCTGTGTTTGGTTTAATATTCAAGATCTAGTTAATTCCCTGCTACCTGTATGTCCATACAGACTTACAGGCTAGCTGGCTGTGATAGATGGTTTTTATAACAAAATGCCTTTCTACCACTTACATGAACAGTTGTCATTGTGTTTGGCTCATGAGGCACTATTTAAAATGTTTTTAATTAAAGTTATCTTATAGCACTTAAAATCGTTTTGTATAAAATTTGCTGTAAAGATTTGTAATATGGTCAAAGGGCTCTTTCTCCGTCATTACCATTTTTTAAAATGTTTTAAAAGCTAGAAAACATCTTGTATATATTCTGTATATGTATAGCAGCACATTTCATTTATGGAAATATGTTCTCAGAATATTTATTTACTAATATATTTATCTTAAGCCATGTCTTATGTTGAGAGTGTGTGACATTATTGTAATAATCATTGAAAATCACTAACATGAGGCCCTGTAAATACATGATAATTGCACACAAAGATTTTACAGTACTTGCCGACCAAAAATGATTTAAGAAAAGTTGTAGTTACCTGCAGTTTTGTAAGAAAGTGTACAAATGTCTGTATTAAAAAAAAAAAAAAGGCAAAACCACACAAAAATACAGTTTTATTGCATATACATGTGGAAGTTGTCCTTCTTATTTTGGGGGAAAGGACGTGGATAGCTGTGCTCCACAAAGTATAGTCCTAGACATACTGAGATGAACTGTAATAAACAATATTTTTTCCTTTTTTTAAATAATAGATAGGTGGATATGTACATACATACACACACATACAGATCCTAACAAAAATGATAAAAAGTTCAGAAGTCTTTTTTTTCTGGAGGCAACCCATAATGTTCTGTCTCAGGACCATTCAACTTTCAGCAAGTGCCACAGTTGAATGTCCACCAGAAATTAGCTTTTTTTGCCTGGTATTGTACACAGTGTAAGTCCAGTACTTGACAGTTTTAGCTGTCTTCCTAATACTGTCCCCCAGTATTGTCACCCAGTATCTGTGTTACATGAGGGCTCCCTGTTGCTTCAGCATCCCTGTCACACCTGGCTGATGTTGCTGTTGAGGAGGGGGGAGGCTAGATATGTTCATTGCAGGAAAACGATTACATAGGAAGGAAGGCGAAGAAGATGTAGGGCACAGAAGGAAAAGGGAAGGGCTGGAAAAGTAGTGCACCAAGGTATGCTGTGAAAGAGACGGGGTGAAGAGCTCTGCCAGGGGAAACGGGGAAGGAAATGCAGTGAAGCTGAGACTGCGGTGTGGCAGTCTGTAACTAACAGGACAGCACTTGGGCCTTTGTACAGTATGCAGGTTATCTGAGCGCGGGGCGGTCTTACAAGCCCCTGAAGCCTCCAGACACATGAGGAGTGACACATCTGCTGGAAGGTATCCTCATATATGTTTGGAACCTGCCTGTTCCTTGTAGTAGGGGAACTTAATTCTGGTTTAATTTCAGGTAGAAATAATTGTCCTGAGATAGAATTGTTTCGAGACCTGAGCCAGCATCATGCAGGTAGGTGCAACTGGATAAATGAAAGTTTGAATAGTCAAGCTAGATCCAAGTCCTTACCTTGGATCATGAAATCACCGGTGCCACTGAGTGAAAATCAGTGCTGTGGTACTCTCTTTTTGTCCGCAGAGGGCATAATTTGACCAAAGATGTTTATGCAGACAGCAAGAGGAGCTTGGAGGTACGTGGATAGCAGCCTGCGTGTGTGTGTGCGCTTGTGCGTAGGTATGTATTTATGCAATACATGTTTATATGTTATTGTGTAAACAGTTTGCCTCCATGCATTATTTATTTCCCATCCAGTGATACACACACACAAAATCCTTTCCAGTCTCCTCCTCTAGTTTCTTCCTTCTCCCAAAGATTTTCACCTGGTAATCCCCTGGACTTTACCCCCTTCTCCTCCATGTTCAAGTGCACTGTAATTCAGTCACCTCAGAATTCAGCCAAGAAATGAGCCTTAAGTATCTCCCACCCCGTTTCGTATGTGAAAACTCCATGTTTGGGATGACAGACTGTTGAACTGAAGAGTACCATTTTGCATGGGACTCTTTCTAGCATGAGGACCAGTTATCATCCTCATCTCGGGTATTATGGGAAAGCCTGGTCTGTATGAGAAAGTATGTGCTGGTTTTTTGCTTTGTGAACAGAATCTTGGCAACTGCTAATGATTATAGATACGCATTTTATTTGCAAATTAGTTCATTAAACAATTGTTCTTAAAAATAGCATAGAACTTGCCATATGTGTTTGGCTGATACGCCTATGTTGACGGGTCACATCTGAGGCTCCTTCCTCTTCCCTCCCTCCACCCCCATGGTTTGCTATTGCTGACTAGTGTTTTGTTTTCTCATTTCTTGTTCTGAAGAAAACCGTGAGGTGATTGTGCTTTTAAGACCAGGACATACCTTTACCCTTGCTGTCCCACAAAATAATCAGTGAGCCCATACTCTGTCTCTTTGAGGCAGTTGTGGGCTGTTGACCGAACTTGAATGTGGTGCTTAGTTGGGGGGGGGGGAGTGTCTGTCTCTTTTTTTGTTGTGGCTTTTTTTTTTGACGACTAAATGTAAACATTTTCTACCAAAAATGAGTATTTTGATATTTGGCAAGGGGAGGTTCTTTTCACTGTTGAGGCTCAATATTTAAGGAACAAATTCGTGGCAAAATGAGAGTCCTGTGGGCACCATAAAGCTGCATGGAACCTCCATATGGTAAAACAAGAAAAGCAGGAGCAGACTGTTCTTAATGAGATTGTACATTATGGTAACACTTGGTGTTTCTGTAACACTATCTCATTTTTGCTGTAGCAATATTGGGTGCATCTGTCAAATCCTATGACAGCTGTTAGGTAACATTGGTTGTTACTTGTGTAGTGTGAAGAGAAAAGTGTCCTTAAAAGGATGGCCATGTTCATACTGTGTGGAGCCAGCCTGGCCCAAGTCTTTGGCCAGGGAGAAAACAGCATACCTGAAATCAGATCTTTTACCTTGCAACGGAAGCGCCGTGCTCCCGTGACTTAAACGCTTCATAGGAAAGTGTCTCTTTCAGAATAAAGAGTACATTTCCTCATGGGGAATGAAACTGTTGCTTAGGAAACAACAAGAAAAAGGCAACAGTTCCCAGAATAAACAGAAGAGTCGTCTCATAACCTGAATGGCAAGAAAGGAGAGCAGAGTAACCTCCCCTGTGTAAGGGGAGGCCAATCCCCCGTGACAGTAGTATTTCTAAAAGAAAATGAGAGTTTGAGTCCTGACATGAAAAGCTGGAGACAGTTTTGGTATCTGACACTGGTATTCAGACATTTACATAAATGTATCTGAAGATTTCTTTGAGAGAGTGCAGCATTATTCTGGTCAGAAGGAGGAATTCATGAAAGAAAAGATGAATCTTGCAAGAAAGTGGAAACAGCATTACATGTTGCTGCAATTTGTAGAGAAAACCCTGAAAGAATTGTTATAGTTACTTCTAACAGTTTGAAAACATGTAAACTGAAAACTTCAATTTGCTGTTACCTCAGAAATTGCTTTTCAGAGCAATAACGTATTTTCTGTATGTAATCATTCTCAGCATTTTCAGCTCAAATATTCTCTTCTGACTTTCACAGTGGACAATCCTGCTGTAATCTACTGGTGAACTGCAGCAGTTTCTGCCTCCTTTATTCAATGCTTGTCTACACTTTAGTGACACTAACTGAACTCCTCCTGCAGAAATTCACTGTATTTATTTTTTTATAATTATTACTTACAGCTATTTGCTGAATGCAGGATGACCACATATAAACAAAGCATGTATTTCAGTGGCGAGTCATTTCAAGTTTGATTTATTCTGTTTTCTTGTCAGTCTTACTTGGTTCATGTGATACCCTTTGGATTTACAGTAAGTTGTCTTGAGACTGAAATTCAGAATGCCAAATTTCATCCCAAAGCACAGGTGCTCAGTAAAGCTGAGAAAGTATGAGTTGCATGAAATGTATGTGTGTCGGGGGGGGGGGGGTTGTTAACAGAAAAAATGGTATGGTCTAAAGGCAATTGTATTTTTCACTCTCAAGATCTCAAGGTAGCAGAATGATAAGGTTGTTCATAAATGTCTCGAATAATATTCAGGTGAAACTATCTCTGAACTATATTTCATTGGAAGATTGTGAAATCTCATTCCTGCAAGGTATTAAGAACTAGTTGGACAAGTATTTGTCAGGAGTTGTTATTGTAGTTCACCCTTCCTTTAGGCAAAGTGATGCACTAGAAAAATCTGTTGGCAGTCCTTCCCACTGCCTGAGAAGGCTTATTAAGCAGAAGATGAAACTGGAATAGCTAGTTGTGCTCATTCAGTGGCAAACAAGTGTAGTCATACAGGCTGCAGATTCAGTACAGTTTCCAGGGCTATCAGTAAAAATCTCCCATTTATACTACTGCCAGGGGAACTTGGAATACAGAGATTATAATTCTGCAATACCACTGGATTGTCTGCATGAGCAATGTGATAAACCTCCTCAACACTGTATTTGCTGTAGAAAATCTGGCAGAAACAAGCCCTAAAAAAGACGATGGTAATGCTTGATTGAAAAAGCAGATGACATGTTTGATGTTAAAATGGTCCTGAGAGTATAGGCTCATGAATTTGCAGAATCTGATGAACAGCCTAATACAATCACAAGCTAGAAATGAGATTCAAAGGAGGAAAGTGCATCTTAAAGCAATTGTTTCATCAGCATCTATTCTGCCACAAAACTGAGTCTGAGTTACCCTCTTCTCAGTGTTCTTCTATCATATATACCAATGAATTATCTTTGATTTTTTTCTATGGTTACAGTGTATAGAAAATTTATTTTTCCCAGAGTGTAAACTAACATCTTTTCTTACTATAAAAAGTTAGCAAGATACAAGCATAATATGCTGTATTAAATAATGCATTTCCTATACATATATAAATATATATATTACTATGATAACATATCACACATTTTTTTAAATAACACAGTCTCTATTTCCCCCCAACGTAACAGTATTAAGACAAAAGTACATATAAAATCATGAAATCAACAAACTAAACTAGTTTTAAACGTAGATTTTGAATTAGGGGGGCTACTTGTCCAGATGGCCCCCTTCCACCTGAGGTCCACATATACTGTAGGCTATTGTAACTGACATACTGCACAAAGTAAGAAGGCAGTCTCACAAATTGCTATGGTGGCAGTGCCAGCATAAGTACTTACTGCCCCTGCTTCTGGGGCAGACAACTGTCTTTTTCCTATGGCTTATTGTCCACTTAGCTGTGTTAGCTCACCTCTCTGTGCAACCACCCAATAAACAAGATCAGAGAACTCATCTCTGTTAAAAGTAACTCAGGGAAGAAAAAGCAAGGGTAATTTTTAACCTGATCAGTTTATTGCACCACCACACAGTCGGTCATACCAACACAACAGAGTGACGAGGAGGCCAGAGCAGGGGCTGGAATGCATGTATATGAGGAGGCAACTCCTCATGATTTGGTTGTCAAAACATTTGCTTTCAAAATTGTGGCCAATGTCACATTTACAGCCTGTCCAGCCTGTTGAGGGAACTGGTAGGTAGGAGGTCAGAAGGCCATTCAGATACAATTGCAAACAAATTTTTCTTCTGCAGTTATTTTCAATTTGTTGAAGAAAATGCTGTAAACACTAACATCCTGAGGTGTCCGTGCCCTCCAGCTGTCAGCACTCAGCTGCTAGTGTTGTAGGGACGTTTCTGTATGCTGGGATTACAACAGTTGTGCATGTCAGAATTTTCTTCTTTCTCTCCCCAAACCCTTATAGCAAAGATCATAAAGTGCTATGTTAATGGATACCTTATATGTTGGCCATATACCACCATACCACCGAAGTGTTTGTACTAGGAGTGCAAGTGACCATACCACACCACATTTTGAAAAAATCCACAGCAGAGAGCTACCCGCTCTTTATGGTCTCAGGCCTGTATAGTAAGAAGTACTATTTAAGGGACCCTGTCCATGCATTTCTATCTATTGCTGTTTCCTAGTATTAGCAGTATCTAGAATCAGACAATCTGAAAGATTTGGGGGGAACATAACAATTTCCTCTACACTTTTATCAATGTGTGTACCTGTGCACTGCCCAATACCTTATGCTTAGTCATGTTCATTGTTGCCATGGCCAGTTAATCCGCTGTAACTGCTGTTTTTATGGGTCTTTCATACAGAAATCGGATAAACATTCCCTAAGAAAGGCCCATGAAATACAATTTTATTATTATTTAAAAAATAGTTGAGGAGCTAAGGGACCAATGCAAAAGCTCAGTTTCTAAATTCTCTAGGTTTTGCATTAGTAGCATCAGTCTTTGTTGTTGTTGTTGTTTGTAATGGGCTTTCTCTAATTTTATAGTGAAATTAAATTCCTTATTGAAGAAGAGAAGCTTAACAGGTCTGTATTTTTTCCTTTTGCAGTAGGTAGAAATCAGTCATGGGGTGGTCCTGATGTTTTTTCAGTTTATCAGCACTAGCTAACTGCTTTATTAATGCCCCTTTGACTGTATATGTTTAACTGCTCAAGAACATTTGATAAGGCAAGCAAACAAAGCTTCATCACAATGTGCTCATAACTTAACTCTTAAGGATCTGGCTTTACACTCTCTCCTCCTGGTTTTCCATTAGTGAACCATATTAAGCATGCTTAGGAAGCAAACTAATTTGTTTTGCTACAAATCTGTGATGTAGACTCTTAAAAAAAGACTGTTAAAAAGGCAATTTAAAAATTTTTGTTGGGTCTGAAACAGGTTATGTTTTTTGGTCCAACCTGATGACACGTAAGAGATAACCAGTGTATTTTACTACTTGTCCTGTCTTCATTTTAGGCGATACTGTAATTATCTTTCCCTGTATTCTTTCCAGCAGCTCATGCAAGAAGGTACTAGATGTTCCCTTGATATTTCATTTTTGATATAAACAATTCCGTAATTGCTGGCTTAGTAAAGTCTTGTTTCTATTAAGCATTTATTGTGGTATTGTTCAGCTGTCTCTGGCACTCATCTGTGGTACATAAATGGAGCTGGAATTAATTCAATTCAGGTAAAAGACTAGATCTATAGTGGCAAGTAAGGCACAGTATTTCATTGTTTAATTCTTAGATGCCCTATTTTTTCAAGGAAATCTATAGACCTTATGAAGGGGAGGGAGTTATGTGTTAAAAACAGAAGGGCAAATACTATAATGAATTTAAACTCAGTGACAATTTTCTTACTTTTCTTAGTTATCTTTTGCAGATGCATTTAATAGTTGTTCTCTGACTGCAGGTCTGGTATACACAGACCATCGGTATATGTTTAAACTGATATTTATTCCTTTTGTCTTAACCAGAATTGCTATACTTTAATGGCTCTTACTGAATTTCCTCTAACTTAGTTTGAGGAGCTGCTCACTCAGTAAACTTTTCCAGTTAATTTATCAATTTATCAATTTTGTATTGTCAGTTTTTCCTAAGTATCTTGCTGGTCTGGTCTTGCTGAGGCTGAAAGACTCACTGTTGCTCCCCGGTGGTGGGATGAGAAGTCTGAGCATTGTGGGTGACACATATTCTACCAAAGAGAAAAAATAGTTAATGCTGTCTGTTGCAATCAAAGAGAAATTATTTCACAGATCAGATCCCCACTGATGTTTTAGTTCTTTGACAATTAAGGGCATTAATCTTAAAAATGCAGTTCTGTTTTACTTTTGCAGGCAAGGAGACACTTTTTCCTTTCACAGGTAAGTATCAAGGCAACTGTTACGTATGTGTTCAGATGCACAGCCTGGCATAGGTGAGTTGTTGATAGGAGGCTACAACTTCGTAAATAATTTAGGCTGCTGAGATCAGTATCTTTAACTTCAGAGTAAGAATTTGTGTTAGTCAGCCTCATTGTTTACAATTTCTTTGGACAATCCTTGAAGAAGTCCTAAGCTTACATCCAGAATGAATGCAGGACTTCAGACTGGAGTACAATAGTTTTTTGAAGGATCACTGTGAATATGAACAAAATTATCATAATCATTGGTGAATGATGGGTCAGACGTAGTTGTTTGAAAGTCTTCATTGCTCGTGCAGACCTTTACCTGGTGAGCATGACTCCATTGAAAAATTTCATTTGCAGTTTCATTTGCAGCTGAAACTCCATAGTGTTTGCCTCCTGAATTTGATTTGATTGCTAATTGTACATCTCTGCTTGTAGAAGCAGAAAATGTAGAAACAGCAGAGCACTGGGCAACGAGACTGATAGTTCCTCAGTCTTTGACTCCCATTTTACTGTATAGTATCATTTAGAGATGTTTACATTAAGGCCAATAAGCTCTGGTTGCTGTGGTAGCTGAACAGGTTGTCAGTACCTACCTCTGTCTTCAGCCTTGAGAATAAAGGGACTAAAGTAGCCTGATACAATACAGTGGTACAGAAAAGTGGAACACAAGAAGTCCTCAACCTGCAGATACTCATTCAATTACTTTTGGCAGGGGTAGAGGACATTTTTAATTTTACAGGTTTTTACATGTATTTTAAGTGCACTGGCTTAAAGGCAGTAATTAACAGCACTACAGATCTGATGAGCACCAGATATTTCAAAACTATTGCCGCTATTAAATCTGTTGTCATTAGCATACCCAGGAGAACAGCAGATAGGCAAAATCACTCAAAGGCCTTTGGAAATGGACTTTTTGGAAAACAAGTATGAGATTGAGAGAAAAAAAAGGATTCTTCCCAAGTCACCTGGATTTTTAAGAAGATTGATTCTTGTAAAATAAAAAACACTTCAGTTTCCCACTAGTGGGTTGCAGTCATCTTGTTGACTTCGAAGCTTTTTCTTGAAGATGGATATCGATGTGGATGGCTGGTAAAATATACTCCAGATCTCGCCAGCAGTAGGAACCTCACTGGAATTTTCTATTTCAGTCACAGTTGGTATCTGATGGGATCTAGGAAACAAGTGTTAATTCATTGTAAGTGTTAAGGTGCTTGGGAAGCTGCTATTATTAGTATGTCTGCATTACTGCTACACTGGTAATGCTAGCAGCTTCCACTACATCTGTGACACCTTTTCTTTCTACCTGCTGCACAGTTATGTAGGTTTTTGGACGGTTTGTTGGTTGTTTCTTGACCAAATGAAAAGAAGTTAGGCATTCTGTTGCTGGAACAGTTGCTACCCTAATGAAAGCAGTGACATTAGGCTAAGAAGTCTGTACATATTCTATTACTAGTTGCTATTAATATAAATTAATTGCCTTGTATATTTAAGCCTGTTTGTGGTGTGTAAATACAATATTCAACATTTACGATTTGTTAACTCAAACCATCATTTCATTCAATGAGTCCATCTAGAGGACACAAAAATTACTTGGTATAAGTGTAGAGAAATATAGTAATAAAATTATGTTGTTTCTAATAGGCAAAAAAAAAAAATTATACTGGTTAAGTGTCACACCATAATACGGATTTTCATTTTTGTGATTCTTTTTTGAACGATTTTCAATATTTCAGTAAAAAAAAGTAAGTATTAACTAGTTATATCTAACTTTTTTTCCCAGTTCCCCCATCTGGGATGGAGTTTTAATTTTCTCCCGCAAAGTATTATCATAATTTGACCTCTTCCCACCAACGTTAGATGTCTGATTACATTTTCCTCTTTGCTATATAACACCACTCCGCATGAGAAACCTTTTTATTCCTTAAAATACAAATCTTGTCAAAACAAGACCAAAAGAGATATTCTAGCAGCAAATGCTATGCTAACAGACTGGAAAGTTAAAAAAATGTGCTTATTTAGTATCTTTTATGAGGATACAAATACGTAATATATAACATAGTTTTGAATATGACCAATCTGACAGTATCAGAAGGCAGAGAAATGAAGTGTACCAGGTTTGGTACAAAGCTGAGATGTCAGTTCCCAGGGACAGTTTTGCTCCATACTCACCTCATGGTTATGTGGAGAAATATCTTTGCTATTATGGCTGTAACACTTAGGATGAGCAGTGCTGTGAGACTATATATTGTCCACTCTGTAAAAGAGAAGAGGGAGAGGGAGAGGGAGGGAAGAGGAGAGGGAGAGGGAGGGAAGGGGAGGGGGGAGAGG